>NC_052944.1:9403917-9703917 GCF_013358895.1 Oreochromis aureus
CAGACCATTTTCCGTTTTTGCGTTTTTGCTAGTACAGCACATTTGTCCCTACAGGTATCATAAGACTGTACCTGCAGCCCATTCTAGTTGCACAGATGGCCTTTTCTTTCTTCCGTGCTTTTATTTCCTTTCTGGCTTAGAGGGAAGGTGCTAGCCAAAGGACTCACTTTTGCCATTTCTGCACAACAGCTGCCCATAGTGGATCTTATCACAGGCATGGAAACAGTGGCTGTGATAAGGATTAACTAAGGATTAAGGATTCACATCAACTCAGTGGACAGAAATATAAAGTTCACCAGTGAAGATACAAAGCAAAATTGGTTTACCATTTCTGGAGACCAGTACCTACTTTTTGACTCCCACCACCGTCTGGAACACAAACTTGGAGTAATCAGGACCCTGCAGCACCAGGCAGAAAATGTTCCCTCCAAGCCAGAAGGGAAAGAAAGGTCTTAAAACATGTGGTTATCCCAGTTGGGCTTTTATCAAATCAGCAAAGATACACAGTAAAGAAGGTCAGACACAAACTAGGGAGAAACAGAATGACAAACAGAACACTGTCATCCCTTATGTAACAGGTTTACCAGAGAAACTCAGGAGAGTCTTCTCCAAGCACAACATCCCAGCGTACTTCAGACCCAGCTGCATCTCAGACAAAAACTGGGTCATCCCAAGGAGAGAACTCCCAAACACAAACCAAACAACATAGTGTATTCTGTGCAAAGCAGCAAGGAATGCTCAGACCTCTAGATTAGAGAAACCAAACAGCCACTTCATAAACACATGGCACAACATAGAAGAGTCATCTCGATGGGACAAGACTCAGCTGTCCATCTGCATCTAAAGGACGAAGGTCAATCTTTCAAGGATGGTAATGTTCACATTTTGGACAGAAAAGACTGGTTTGAAAGAAGAGTGACAGGAGCCATCTATGCCCACTGTGAACGACCATCCTTGAACCTACAATCCAGTTTTGAGATCCCTTCCCAGGCACCTTAACACCCACTCACATCTTCTTTCAGATGATCTCAGTAGGCCACATGATAAGTTGAGGCAAGGTCTCACAACCTCTGCTGATAATGACCCACACCCTTTTTCACACCTTGGCTCTTGTCATGAGGCACATGATCAATAGTGGGTCAAAGACCCTCTTAAGGGACAACTCCCACTAGGGCTTAAATACCTAGGACTCTTCACCATTTCGTCTTAGAACTGAAGAAGCTTATTAGAGGTGAAACGTCTTCAAGAAACTTAAAGAAGTGCAGATGGTTTTCATTCTAAGCTCCTTAGATTTGTGTGAGAAGGTGCACTGCCAGTGCCTTACAAAATGACCTTCAGTGACCTATTTACATGCATGTTTCAAACCAAACTGTCAGGCACTCTTTCCTTGAGGGGGGTATTACGATCAGATGTCTTTTACAGGGACCTCTGCTCATAGACCAGTACCGTGCAGTCTGCAGAACGCCAGAACACCAGAACTGGCAGGTCTGCCACTGTGACAGAAATGAAAGAGTCTGGAGAAGCCATGGCATCTGTCACATGTGCTCAATGTGAACCTGTTCTCATCTGTGAAGAGAACAGAGTGCCAGTGGCGCAGTGTTGTAGTTGCTGGGTCAACATGTAATTCTAGATCAGCTTCCCTGGCACTGATCTGACAAGTCTCTGGACTTGGAGAATTTGGAGTTGATTCTGCTAAAATAGAGAGTACCTCATTTGTGGGGTTGTTGTTGTTTCAGTGATACTGGTGGAAAGTTTTTTATTCACAGTGCACAATCCATTATTGTGACTGTTAAAACATTCGACAGTCACATCCAAATTAGCTGGTTAAGGGTGCACGCCAAGGACATAAATAGGACTTATTGGATTCTAATGTGCCTTCCATCTTCTTTCCATTTGGAGGCTGAAATGTATTTGCCAAAACAACAGGTCTTGAGGAGAGTGGGGACTGGCCTCTGTTTTTAGCCATTAGTGATTTGATGAGGGTCTTCAGCAATGCCACATAGAAAGGAACATGTTGCCCAAGTGGCAGCCAGCCATAATGACTTGCTTCAGATCATATAAACAGATCAGTCAATTGCCAAACCAAACAGCACCAAACGATGGGTGACAGCCTAGACTAACTGCTTCCATAGTTTATTTTTACCCCCTTTTTTTAATTATACTGCTCTGCAATTCATTTCTTGAAAAAAAAAAAGGAGGCACACACAATATACTGAGTCACTGTAAAATGACAGCAGCACACCTGAGGACCTTTATTAACACTCCATTACAAATGACACAGATGTTTATGAGCAATTTATTTTCTTTTATTCAGTTGTAGTTATGTAGACTAGAAATATCATCTAACATTTGTGGGAGAAATTCAGAGTAAACTGAATTAAGATGAAAAAAAGAACAAGAAAAAAGATACTGCTGTGTATCCAGTAGTGGACACTACTGAATTTATCACTTCAAAACACAGACACTGTCTGTAAGACTCAAAGTACCGCTTTGGCTCATCAGTCCTCACATAACACATTGTTAAAGTCTTGCTCAGTGGGGTAGGATAGACACAACAGTCAGAAAAGCCAGAAGAAGGGGACAGGAAAAATGGAGAGGCCAGCAGCTGAGAAAAAGCCAGAGGGTCTGAAAAGCACAAGCTTTTTTATTTGAATATTATTTGAATGTCAAATGATAGCAATTTTCTATGCCCATCTCTCCGCCAGGACTTGTGAACACAGAATACATTTGTGGAAATCATAGACACCACAGTAAATTTAGACTTTATTTTACATCGTGCCTCTGACTATGAGTTCCAATCTCCTCTCTCGCCAGTTTTTCTCTCTTCCTGTCCATTTCCTGTCCTCTTTTCCTCCTTTCTTCTGTCTGAACCAGTCAAGGGTCAAAAATTGTCAATTGTTTTCAGAGCTAAAGACATTTTTTGTCATTAGAAATGTTGTAGAAGGCGAATAGTTTGTGTGAAATAACATTTAATGATAGTCCATTACTTGGCATTAAAAAACAACAAATAGTTATTCTTTTAAAACAATCCATAAATCGATGCAAAATGTATCATTTTGTGTAGTTTTAGCAAAATAATTTGTTCTGAATCACAGGTCAACTTAATGGCAGTCTTAGTCTTCCGCTTTCTAAACTGCAAAGTTTAGACTGACTATATACTGATTAGGTAGGCTGGCTCTGTGATTGGCTGCAAACTAGACACTCGTGAAGCTGTGGTGGACAGCAGGTCACCGATCAAACTATCCATCCTGGATAATCCTCAGCACCAATTCCCAGACAGGCAGCGGAGCACCTTCTTCAGCTCTGCTGCCACAGAATCCTCATAGATACAGGACATCTTTTATACCATATGTTCTCACCCTCTATTAATCACCTGCAATAAAATAATAATAACAATAATAATAATAATAATAATGATGTTCAACTGCAAGTAACAAAGTAACAAACATGTATCTCTTTTCTTATCTTAAGTACAGGTCTGATTAGCCCACTCATGCAGATCCATTCCATATGAGTGAACCCTCACTTGATAACAATCTCATCCATCCAATCCACCCAGCTAAGCACATGACCAACAAAATGATTTCTTCACGCTAAATTATGCACAATGACATCTTACACATGCATTATCTGCTGTGCCGTGGGGCCTGAAATGCTTGGCCTCCTCATTGTGCAAGTGTGTGCACTAAAATCCAAACCACAGCAGCGCCTCAACACTGTAGTAAGAAAGGCTCCCGACCCATCTATGATTTAATCCTCATTATACATGCTGACATCCTCCACAGTAACGCCTTTTCAAACCACAGTCTACCAAACCGATTGTAGGCCATTACAAGTGAACGTATTACAGCAACCACATTGTGCGAGGGAGAAATGTATCTTAAGCATATTTGGTGTGATCTGATGCTAGGTTGTTATGCAAAAAAAGACATCCGGTGAAAGCAGAGACATGCAAATGCACCGATTTACTGACACACAGAGGAGATGTCTAGAAGGGCTGAAAATGCTGAAAAGAAACGTAAGGGAATTTGATGGATGAGCTGTGGTGCATTATCTCAGAATGATGTAATGCGGAAGACACAGTTGATCAAGGGAGGCAAAGTGCTGTTTAGCTGATATCTCTGAGTAATGGAAAATCTGCATACATTTTTCTTCAATCCTCAGGTGGCTATGCTAAAATATGCTAAACTGACAGAAGGCCGATTGAAATAAATGATTGTGCCCCAGAATTTTCAGCTGTAGCCAGCACCTGTGGGCAATCGCTGTGCTCTGTGTGTTTATGTATGGGTTTGTGTACCAGCTTGACTGTTAGACCTTGAAAGTGAGAGCATTTAGGAAGAGAGGTATTCCTGGCAGCTAATGTACTAGTCACTTAAATGAGAGAAATTAAGGAAAAAATCAGACTAGTCACCTAGGGTGAATGTAAGAAAACACTAAGAAAAAAGCCCAAAGTTAGTACAATCTAATGGATGAGGTTAAACACCAGCCTTAAAAATATAGTGTGTATATTTTTATTTGTGTACTTTGTCTTGTAAACACACACGATTTCAGATTCATTCGCTGAGGTTGGCTACTGCAAAAGCATCATCTTTCTTGCATGCATGTGCAGAATATGCTAACACAAAGCTTTAGTGTTTGCATGCCTGTTTATGCCTTGAGGCAATTGCTGTTGTGATTTTGTGCTATATAAATAAAAGTGAATAAAATTACATTGAATTGAACTGATTGAACTCACACTAAACACAGTTGCCTTGTACCATGCCTGAGCATGATTGTTCCCTCTCCCCCTGCTCCAGGGTCTGTGCTCATTCAGCATTTAAAAACTCAGACGCAACCTGTTTCTCTCTTTCATGCACACGGACATGTGAAAATAGAGAGCTTTTTAAGCTTCACTGTGGAAGTGGTGACACACTGTCCTTTAAAAATATTAGTCAATTCTTTCACAAAGTGATAGCTGAGAGAATGTTGGAGTTCCATAGTTGGATGTGATTAGTGGTCACAGTTCCAACTGAACTGCACCCGTTCCTACGTTTCAAGCACACCAGAGCACCGTTCAAATAAGTGCATTGTACAAGTGCATAGTAAGAAAATGCTTTTCCTGCACATCTGCAGAGCACATTGTTAAAACACCTCTGAGTTTATATCTTATACTACTTTTCAGGCACCCAGTGGGCCCCAGGTGTTCTGACTGATGGACACGACCATCAGCCACAGCTACAGGGCCTTATTATTAAACAAGTATTACAGAGCCCTGAAGTAAAACTAGTAGCCAGTCATTACATTCACACACATTCTGCACATGGTTCAAAGGCAGGGCAAGCCTTGTTCAAAACTGGGAAAGTGGAGTAAGTAGTTCTACACTTTTTTTCCATAATGCATACATATCTGTCATTAAAAAGTCCATCCACTTTCACATGCAGTTCTTCCTGACCTCCTTTCATAAATCATGAGTGAACATTGTTGTTTTGGAAGTCAGCATAGCTCCAAAATAAGTCCTGGCACTAATGCAATTATGAGGCCTTCACATACCAATAGGCAGCAGCTGTGCAGAAGGAGTCTCCACTCTGAGACATCCTCTCCTTCTAAACAAGATTGTGTGCCCTACCAAGATCCAACGATGCAGGAATGCTTCCTTTTATTTCCTCATACCAAGACATTCACCTTTACTCACACACCAACAATAATATGAACACATCTACTACTGGACACAGTGACACGCAGAATCCCCCGGGAGCCTTAAAGTCATTCAGATTACACACTACACAGCAGCACAAACACACACCTGAGTAAGATGTTTCTGAGTTCAGAAAGGAAAGTGTATATCTAGGGATGACTGACCTTTTAATTTGGCACCGCTGGGCATTTTTTCTTGTCTAGTCATGACATTACCGATGAGCCACCACAGCTAAGTCATGGGGTTCAAGGCAGTGAAAATGTTGCTGGGGCTTTTAAATTAACTCCAAATGCACTCTAAACTCACATTTGAAACTAATTGCTTGTGCTGTTTTATAAAGTACAAACAGGATGCTGGTTTTTATGATCATTTATATCCATTCAACCTGATTTAAATCAATTAGAGTTCATGGCAAAATCCCAAGACCAAGAGACTGGGAAAAGGATGCTTCAAATATTCATTGGATATCAAAATGAAAAATAGGATATTGTTGTTTGTTATTGTTATCACTTTGGTCGACTGATAAAAGCTCATTAAAGCTCAAGGATGCTTTGATTTGATGTCCCTTAAACCAGACTTGTGCAAACTTGTGCAAATGGGTCATTCTATCTACAAAAAAAAACCTTTCCACTCGACCATCAAATTTAAATGAAAAAAAGAGCCTTGGGAAAGACACTTTTTAACAGTAATTTTGCAAAATTTCAGGACATGAATCTCATTAGTTTTCTGAGAAAAAAATTACTTTAATGGATGTTGATAGGAGCATTTTTCTACCATCCCATTTTTTGAGGCCACATTTTTAAAAACTTAATATGCAAAGGACACAATATTTTTTTAAATCAGTCCAAATCAGGAGAATGATTTCACAAATATTAAAGCTTGAATATGGGAAAGTGTGATATTCCCCAGGTATGACACCATATATCAAATCATTTTTAACTTTTATAAAAGCTTTTTTTTTAAATCTTCTGGTAATATTATATCCAAAGTCTCTGAATGCAATCTCTCTCATTTTCACATAATCAATTTTTGAAATATTAATGTCTGTATATGAATTTTGAAATTGTCCCTCAAAAAATAATGTGAGCAAAAAACATAAAATGAGCAATGAGAGGCAATTGGTACTGATACTGCTTAAGTTACTGTAATACTGTGAAAGAACTGCAGAGTGTCCTTTATAAATAAGATGTCCAGCCAGACACTGACATAGGGTTACTAAATCCCCCAAAGCTGCAAAGAGAAAAGAAAACAGGTTGAGAAAACTGAATGTTTTGTGTTGGTTCAAAGCTGTTTGTGGAGACACACAGCACACAATAATTGACAGAGTCAACGACACAAACCAAATCATAACTAAAGGCAGGCTTATCGGGTTTGTCACGGCCAGTCTGCACCAAAATACCAGCTCTGATAAATCATTTCCATAAGGCCAACTACACTTGCAAGTCCTGTAAACATCCCACTGCATGTGTTTATATGCTGACACACCCAACAAAGTGAGAGAGATCACCGTCCACTGATTTGTCAGGTTATTCCCTGAAATCAAAAGCACTTTTCACAACAGCTCGTTGTGAATCACACTATCCTGGCTCCTTGATAATCTTTTAGCATGTTTGCATTTACATACTGCTACACTTCTAATCGCAATAACACGCACCACTTCTTCCTTTAAAATACATCTATTAATTTTAAATGAAAGAAGTTACTGTTACAATCCACATACACTAAACAGATCCAGCAGCTGAACTGAAGTGAAGAAAGAGTGAAGCACATTTGCTTATTTCAAATCACATGTTAACCTGTACTAAGTAGCCTATGTCAAGCTGTGACTATCTCAGTTAATACAGCCATGTTTCCTAAATCATCATCTTAAGAGGCTGACATAATAATGTCATATAGCCTATAGGAGAGGAAGTGACTCATTCAAGCAGATCAGTGGTGTAAGGAAGGTGCCTTTGGATCTAGATTACTGAGGTATGCAGGTACAAGACGAAAAAAAACCACTTCATTAAATATGTTTCTTTTTGATCAAAACAGTATTTCAAAACTTCCTTATATTTTATATTGTTTCTTTGTTTTACTCAGTGACGTCTCTATTCTCATTATCCTTAGACACAGTGGTAGGCCCTGCCTCTATTTTAAGATATTGATCAATTCCATGTGCTCTAAACCTCTGATTACACATTTCATGTTGAGACAGATAATAAGTTGACCTGTCACAACATATACAGGTTATTTCCTGGAATAAACAGCACTTACTTACAGCATGCTGGAGATAAAAATTTCACACAAGCGCTGATAAGCTTCTCCCACCTTTTTAAAATCTATCAGTTTTAAATCAGTTTTCAATCAAATGAGGACACATTTGATAACTTTATACAAAACAACACCTTGATGTTGCATCATATTGAGAAGGCAGCTGCACAAGTTACACTGTGACAATCACCGTTAACATGGGCAGCTGTCTACTGCCTACGTTAATGTGTTTGCTAAATAAGCAGCAGCAGGTGTTAACCAGCTGACAGAGTTAACAAAATATATGCAGGTAAACTCAAGTCTCCATCGAGCTGGTTGGCGGTGTCACACGGAAAGCACCCGCTTCTGAGTTATGGCACGGAAAAACACTTTTTTTTTATCATTTTAAATTTATTATGAAGACAATAGTAGGACTATAGCATGAACTGGAGATGGTTTTTTCAGTGAGCTCTTTAAACTTTTCAAACCTTATGATATACTGACAGGCAGAGGGGACTACTTATTGAAAATGATGAATCTGCGGATGCAACATCTGGAACATCGAGTGGACAGTGTAAACAAATCTCAGCAGTTAACATGAGGATAGCAGTTAAACTATAACAGCAAAAGTTGACAAACACATGCTTAAATGAAAGCTTTTTATCTCTTCACTAACTTCACAGCTGGTGTTATAAGGAACTAGAAAAACATCTCTGTGTGTAAAATTGTGCACATTTAATGTGAAATGACTTTTACTATTTCAGTTGACATCTTGCACATTTTTATCCTTGAGCTCCATGTTGTTAGCTTCAAAACAATTAAGCTAGCAATCTTGGAATTCAATTGTCTACTTCAACACTAAACATTTAGCTTGTACCTATATGTATTTTTAGCATCCCGTTCAGTAGTTCTGTTCATTTGTCTCTGTTTGTTCGACCACCATCACAAAGTCAAATTATTATCTCACCATGTCAGGTGAAGGTTGGACTGTACCATTACTGTATGAGGAGGAGCCAGCCATTTACCAGTGAACATTTTTGGCCTCAACATAACCGAGGTCAACGACAACACAATATAAACAATTGCTTTACCATTACAATAGACTAATCCAGCACTGAGCAAAACCAGTCAGTAATCTTCCTTTCTTTTAATTTCTTACACACCCCCTACCAAACCCATGCAATAAGTCCATCCTGTCAGTTTTATCTACATTGGGAACCAATGTTGACACAAAGTACAAAGATGAAATCCAAAAGCACTTACATTGCAACTGAACTATGTTAACCTGGGAAAGACGGCGAGGGAGATGCATCTCTTAGCAATGTCAGACAGGCAAGCAGCTTTCTTTGAACCCAGTGCTCTGCCTCCTCACTCCTCCTCCTCCACTAAGGAGTCAGGCACAAGGAAAACACCCAAAGGGTTGAGAAAACCATGCTCTGCAGTAAGCAGTAACATCCTTAGCATTTAACACTGCACAAGAGACAAAGATCTGTCTCTCACAGTTTAGTCAATCTTTTCTTTCCTTCTCATTCTGAGCTTGTTTTCTCTGCCTCTCATCTTTGCCACGAGTATCACTATGACTGATGTTCCGTCCTAGGCTGCCATATTCTGTCCCCTCACACTGACTTATTGTCTCTCTCTGTTTCTTACTGGCAGTCCTCTGACCCCTCTTTTCTCTCTTAATAGGAATGGATACATTTTGCTTCCTGCTTCACATGGCTTTCCACAACAGTCCCTTTGCCCCTGTACCATGAGATCACAATACCATCTCCCCCTAGACTCCCTGTACCCCTGTTCACAAGTTACATATTTAAAAACCACCATCAGTGGAATAGTTTGGTAGTGCTAGTCCAAGCATGCAGGCAAGCAAATAAAACAGGAAGGGACATTTTAAACAGCATGTGGGATTCATCATGGTATTAGGATTACTTTGGTATCCTGGATGGGTTTTTTTTACATTAAAAAAACAGAGAGATTTTCCAATTAAGACATTATATGGGCCTAAAATAAAACTCTGTTGACACATAGCAAAGGTCATGATTTGAATTCAAACCTACAAAATGGTAACCAAATTGAACATGGACCCTTGCTGACAGGACTATTTGGTTCCCTCTATGAAAGAACAGCTGTGGGGAATTTTGCAGCCACCTTTTTTCTTACCTACATAAACAAGTGCATTAGCCATTCCCAAGGCCTCGGTAAATTCATTAAAGCAGCAGGGAGTGGACCAAGGGGAGACAGATAACCTCTCCTTCCAACTGTCAGACAGCCAAGGTTAGCCAATGTCAAACCACAGGTTGCACTCGGCACCAAACCTCATCTCCTCTCTGTCTCTGCCTGTCTTTTTCTCTGGTACAGTCTTACTGTGTTCAGTTTTTTTTTAAATGCAGCATTATTTTCCCCCTTCTTCCTCCTGAACTGTGTCATCCTCCTTCTTAACAAATAATTTCTCCTCATCGTCCTCCCCCAGAAGTCATTCCCATTACTTACCCAATTCTCTCCTCATTTATTTTTTATTGTTACCATTTCTCTTTCACCTTTACCTAATTTCTCCACCCTCTCAGTTCATCCCTCATTCCACCTGACTTCATATCCAAGCCCAAGCTAACAATGAATAAGAGCCAAAGCTCCTGACTGACTGAACTTTGCCCTTTTTGTGCCCTATGTGCATTTGTACAGTGGTGGTATATCACTGTACAGCACACAGAGATGAGGTCAGTGCAGCAGATTATAACACGGGGTGAACTACTGTGTGTTTTTTTTTAATCATTGCGATATACTCGAAACAAATCTGTATGCAAACATACTGCTACGCAAAATCTGCACAACTCACTTGACATATTATAAGCGACCAGAAAACTCTGGAACAATAATCACAATTGAGCTCCTCTCCTCTTAAAGAAGTAGTTATTTTGCAGTTTCAGCATAACACATAAAAACTAGTGTCTCATAAAAGAGAGTAAAACAAGAAATAGTTTACTTTCCATAATGTAAAGATCACTTTAACTGGTCTTTATTCTCTTTGGGATGTTCATTTTCACAGATCACTAATGTGTATGAAGTGGTAAGATAAAGTGGAGAAACAGTAAGAAGTAAATCAGATCATGCACTCCACAAACACAGCCACCTTAAACGGCCCCCTGCCTTTGCTTCTCTCACACCCTCTCACTGCTATCTGGCTCTGTTGCTGTGACACTCAGCAGCTGTCCCTGGGCCATGCCATGGCCTATCAGGACCATCTGCAGGGATGAGAAAGGCACATCACAATCAGCTGACTTTACTCAACCCGAGGTCACAGGTGGTGCCAAGGGACATAAACGGGGTTTGCATATGAAAATAAATATGCATGTAAAACCTTATTTAAAACACATTCTATGGGATGTGATCATTCTTGTTGAAATGGGGATTACATGGTGTGTTTTGTGCAACAACAAAAAGTGTATTTAATACTACATAGGTAGCATTTTCTTATTTGTTGTATTCACAAGGATGCATTCTATCACATTTACCCACACAAGTGCATACCATGGCACTGGGCTCTTATTGCACACTGAGCACAACTGCTTAGCTATGATATTCCATAAATCTCTACAGTATTTCCTTCAGTGAAAAAGTTCCGACGTTGCACATGCCATCAGACAAAATTTATGCACTTCAAAAGAGCTTACATAGATATTCTGCAGCTACCTTAAGTGCGCTAAGAGGCTTGGGCTTAACATTGCATGACCTCATCACTACATTTACACCATGACCTGACGAAAAACCAGCAGCCCAAACATCAAAGGGCTCCAGTCAGCAGTTCTTGCCCTGAGCCTCGATTATGCTTGGTTCAAGTCTAACTCGATATAAAAACGAAATAAATAAATAAGAAATGCTAGATGCAATACAAGACTGGGGTAAGGGGGGAAAGAAATTGGTGCAAAGAACTAGGTAGTAATGAGAGCATGTGTGTGGGGGGGTGTGATAGGTCCTTGCACAGTCATCACTAAGAGATCTGAGGACCGTAAATCACACATAATCATAGTAGTTTTATCCCACCAAGGCTTCAGGCCCTTCCCATTGCCATCACATAAGTCAATAATTCATTTTAAAACAACAACAGCTTAAGCTGTAGCCAGCCCAACACATACACTCACAGACAAACCATTTTTGTGTTGTACTTAGAAATAGACCTGACTAGGTTGTTTCATGGTTATTTACTTCCTAAGAACATTCCCTTAATTTCTGCAACAGTGGTGAGTGAAAGTATTAGCACTGGCAGGAGGATAAACAACAACAAATAATCCCAGACTCAGAAAAACCTAGAAAGGTTGCCATAAAGAGAAGAAGACCGGATCATAGTTATAATGTGTGCAGTTCAGCACACACACACGTACGCACCTCTAAACCATCACAGAAATCCTGAGCAGCAGTGGTTATGTATGGAGCTGTGGAGGGAGCTCTACCAATAGCAAAGACAAGGTACACACCATGTCTGCTACACACACTTGCATTCATTCACACAGACACTGAGGATAGTGCTGGAAAGTTTGGGGAACGAGGTGCTGAATAAACAGCTCCTCTGTGTTTGAGGGAAAAAATGGCAGAGGGACAGTGAGCGGCAGTCCCAGAGCTGGAGCTGTCCAAGGTATTGAAACCCTCTTACTCCCTCAGACACAATTGGCTGGTTTTGAAGAGAGCGGAGGCAGAGTGGGCTGAAGAGAGGAGCTGTCCAAGGTACGGAATAAACAGCATGGCTTTCCTTTCTGCACCAGATATATTTCCATATACAGAGTAAGCCTCTGTCAGACTGTTTCCTTATACCTTTGATACCATCCAACTGAATTTTCATGCAGCCATCACTGCTGGCTGTTCACAGACAAAATGGGCCGTCTGATGAGCTATAAAAATTATGCTCTGGCTGCATTAAATAGAATCAGTAACAACAGAAATTTAACCTTATCTTGAGTTCTAAGAACAGGAATGGTGCTTAGCGCTTTGTTTGTTGACACATCATGTCTGTGTCAACACAGATAAATTAGAAAAAAAAACACTGTGTGTATTGCGTGAGCTAAGTATTGCTGGAAGAGATGTGTGAATGGTAAACAAGCGAAAAATCTAAATTGTTTGAAGCAAAGCATCACCAGAACACAGCAGACATAGTGTGCTTGCCATTATCACTGTGCCGTGTATCGATTCTGTTAAAAGATTTCTATTTAAAAAGTTGGTCTCATGTTCTCCAGAGCTGCAATGATGAAATATGAGGGCAACAGTTTACACTGGACCAATCGATGTTGTGCGTTTTGTAGCACAATTAATAGTCTAATTTTATTTCATTATTGATGTTTATGCTTTACCAACATCAGCTCCTAATGTGCTAGACTCTACATTTTACAGCTGGAAAATGTGAAACACTGACTTGCTCTTTCAACATCTTTCAAATGATGTTTTAATCCTGAACTGAACCATTTATAGAGCATCTGAGCGATGATATTCAGCATAGGTTACCAGGGTGATAAGCTGCAGATAAAATTAAGGTATCTTCATGCAACAAGAAAGTCAGTGTTAAACCCAAGGTTAGCTGACTAACGTAATAGTCTGGCATTGTGAGACAGGCAGCAGTGTGGGAGAGAGGAAACAAAGCATGTGGGTAGAGATCTGTCCATGGTGCTGAAGCGACGGCAGCTCTCAATACAGTGGCAGCACTAAGAGCTGTCTGTGAAATATGTGGTGCTGAAGTGTGCCAATGGACCGTGTGCACAAAGCATGTCCTTCCTTGATAGTCATGGAGTCCTTGTGACCTATTCCATGGTGCACCGTGCACCCATTGTTTCTGGTTCAGCTGCACTGCTAAAGTGGAGAGGCAGGAGGTGGCAACGCACTGTGGAATGTGCCACAAACACTTAATGACATCACGGAAGGTCACTGAAATACTCAGAGCTAACACTCCACATTTGACTGCAGGCAGCAGATGGAGAAGATCTGAACTGACTAAACTCTATAGCTTAAGGAATAATATGAAGGAAGACTGCACATTTATTCTGGACATCTCAAATTTTGGTTAAGCCTTTTGGTTTTGGTTAAGGGCCAATTAAGAATTTTCACTTTGCTTGCACTTTAACTGTTGAGGGAAAGCAAGGACTGAGGCTTTTAGTGGTCAGTTTCCTTTCAAGTCTTCTGATTTGCAGTTTTCCTCTTTCCCCACATAAAGTGAAAATGCTTTCTGTCGCTGACTCAATGAATACACCAGTTACTGGGCTACAACTAGTTTTAGTTTCCATATTTCAAACAGTAAAAAATATAGCAGTTGCTATTAAATCCTTTTTTTTCCTGATTAAATTTAAGGTCTGCCACAGATATTTGCATGTTTTAAACCTGTAATCCTAAGAATACTGTGAAAACATGAGCCAGTTCACCTCAACAAAACAGTCACTTCAAGGCGCTTTATACTGTAAGGTAAAAATCCTACAGTAATACAGAGAAAGGCCCAACAATCTGATGACTTCTCTGTGAGCAAGTACTTGTCAACAGCAGAAAGGAAAAACTGCCTTTTAACAGGAAGAAACCACTGACAGAACCAGGCTCAGGGAGAGGTACCATGTGCCTTAACTGTTTGGGGGTGAGGGGAGAGAGACAGGACAAAAAACACAGTGTTGAAGAGAACCAGAGATTTAGAATAACTAATGATTAAATGCAGAGCAGTGTAAAAACACACAGAGAATCAAACAAGGTGAAGGAAGAAGAGACATTCAGCCCATCATGGGAAGCTCCCAGCAACCTAGGCCTATTCGAGCAGAACTACTCCTGATCACCTGATCCAGCCCTAACTGTAAGCTGTATCAAAATGGAAAGTTTTAAGGCCAATCTTAAAAGTAGAGAGGGTGTCTGGTGCCCAAATCCAAGCTGGGAGCTGTTTTCACAGAACATGGGCCTGGAAGCTGAAAGCTCTGCCTCCCATTCTACTTTTAAATACTCTAGGAACCACAAGTAACCCAGCTGTCTGAGACCAAAGTGCTCCATTGGGGTGAGCTTATCTTGAAGACCTCATTGTGGTACTATGAGGTCTTTAAGATAAGATGGGACCTGGATATTTAACCCTAGAACACTATCGCTATAAATAGTAACACGATCACTAGTGCCGGGTGATTTTTACCCGATATAATATAACCAATGAACAGTAATCAAATATATCAAAATATGACAACACATGACAAATTAGAGTAGTCTTCTTTTACTTTCAACTGTGCCATGTCTAACAAAATGAAAAATAAACCTCCTAAAACAAAATAATGACTCTGGAAAGCTGGTCTTTGGTCCACCCATTCCTGGGACATTTGAGACTTCCGTGGTGAAGGCACAGGCTCCTCGACACGCAAACAGCTGGAGGAGGGAGAAATCATGTAAATGTATTTTCTCGGGTATAAATCACCCGGCGATAGTGTTCTAGGGTTAAGAGTGTGTATGTGAGGAGAAGGATCTGAGCATCTTTTTTTGTTCCATTCTTATTATTCCAATTCTTGCATTCACTTGATCAAAAAATACAAAATGAAGCCAGAAATTAAGCCATTTGTAAAGAGAGGCTGTTCAGCTCTCACATGCACATAAAATATATGGCACTGCTTCCAGCTTTAAAAGCAGCATAAGTTAAACCTCCCCATCCATAAGCAATGCATCTCAGTGTCAACTTTCTACCAGCCACCAGAGTTTTTTTATGTGGCCTAACAAGTGAAATATATAGCATCTTCATCCTGTTGGGATTAAGATAATACATCCTAACACGACTCTCCAATCTCACATGTTAAAGTCAGACATCACCACCAATGGAACAACATCTTCTACCATTTATAACGTTGATTACAAATGCTGGATGTGATCACTTTGCAAATGTATGAGAAGTCCAAGAAATTGCTTCTACTCCCCCCCAAACACCTAAAAAGAATAAAACAGGACGAAGCAGGAGATGTTAATGTCAGAGGAAAGAACAACACACTCTCTCACTTTCCTCGCTGACTTGCTCCGGGCCACACAGGTGTGACTAAGTCGTAGAGATTGAGAGTTGAGCAGGGTTAGCCAGTGAATAGTGGGTAACTAGAGCAAAGTGCACGGCTTGCAGATAGCGGCATCCTTGGAGAAAATGGCTTGGCAAGAGTGTTAGCTTTCAATCGATAATGCTCTGAAGAAGTTTGATAGGTCTTTGGAACGGCTGACTTTTCAGCACAGCTTCTGTGTTTTGGAAAACCTAAGAGGTCCGCTGGGCTCCTATGATCTGCCTCTGTTTCCTTCTATTCTCCATTTTTGTCTTTTTTTCCCCTCTGTTAGTATCTGACTCTCTATCAGCCTGGAAGCTATTCCCTGTGATGATGTTGGCCCTTCTTCTTACTGTAACGTGGGTGTTATTATTCAACTCCATCTCTGGTTTAATACTGTAAGAGTAAAATCAAATACGCTAGCATTTGTTTGTCTTTGTCTTTCAGTTCATGCAATGTGTTTTGTAACACTTACAATTAAAATACACAAGGTAATAAATACCAGTGAATTAAAAACAAAATAATACCCTATTGTGGAAATCCAGGTTTTGATGACTGCTATGTTTCCTCAAGACATGCCAAGGTGACAGACTGCTGTGCTGTGAGAGGTGGAAATCTCCAATACATTCTTAGGGATCTGCTTTGTCAAAACAAGTCCGAGCGTTTCTGGCGCTAATACCATCTGTGACACACATGCACACTTCCTGTCTCCCACACTCTACAGCTTGTTGTACACCGGGGGCCATGTCAAATCACATAGTTATTCCAGGGACTCGCTGGGGAGTGGGAGGCACGTGTCACCGTATATTCCAGTCCCGGAACACCCAGGCCAAATGGTGTGACACACCAGCTTGGAACACAGGGAAAACACTGATGAATCCTGGACTGCTCAATTTGGAAATGGTAGAGAGACAGACTTGGAAACCTGGTAAGTGCTAAACCCCCACAATTAGCACCATTGCAAGGAAGAGTGGCTGTGATCCCAAAGCAGTCAAGTCTGGGCTTATTTAATATCCAGGCCATGATCTGAGAGGCTGCAGCTTTGGACACCTTCAGTTTCTGCTGAAACCAATCCCAGAATGTCTTAAAACACAGATAGTGTTCAAAATAATGGCAGTTCATATTTTACACTCGGCATGAAAATACACATACTGTTGATGAGGCTTCAGTTAATATCATCTCAAATCAGTTGTTATTCTAATTAAAAAACAAATACCTGCTGGAAATGTGCAACATCTTTTTTTCTGTGCACTAGAAAAATTTTTGCTGGAGGACAGCAAAAGCAAACCGCATCATTGTTGCACTATTATTGCATTATGTCTTTAAACAGAGTTTATAAATTGGGGCAACGACATATTTAAGGCATATTCAAGTCTAAACAGTAAAGAATGAGGATTTTATATTTCAGCTCACTGATTCACAACTAAATAGAAGAATATGGGACAGAAATGCAAAAAAAACAGTACACTGTGCATTTTCTTGGAGAAGCATACAGTCCAACAAACTAAATAAAAAGTCTGTACTGCATCTCAGCAGTTAGTCAGTAAGTCTCACTAAAGCTATTTGGATGGATGGCTGGACTGAAACAGCTGGACTAAGATGGAAGAAGGGATGGATGGCCTGCGACTCTGCTCTCCCTCTCCACACACCCTGCTCATTCTCCCTTCTCCGCCTCTTTTCCTCTTACCATCATTGTGACACATTTAGCCTTCACATCTTTGCTTTTCTCCTTCAGAATAGGAAAGTGGCAGCCAAAGTGGCAGATTGGCACAAATGTGACACAGGTCTCATTTGCTTTTGACAAATAGGAAAATGGGTAGAAAAAAACTGCATCGGCAACAGAGAAGCTACTAAAACGGAAATTTGAAAGAGTGCATATTGTGCAAAGAAAAATTAGCACCTCGGCTATCAGTGAGATCCGATTTTTACTACTAAAAACAAATATTCAAGAAACACAGTGCTTGAAAGCCTGATACATTACAACTATACAAATACAATAAAGCTAAATGTGATTGAACTCGATGCCTGTTTTATGTCTGTGTTTTTACTTTGAAATTGTGCCAGCAGTCATTGCTCAATGGTGCTTCTGTATTCCTGGCTCATTACAACTGAGAGAATAGTGTTGGGTAATTGTTTGACCCTGCCCGCTCAACCTGTGTCCTTGGCTCCTGAGAGCGCTCGACATGAGAGTTCTGTGGGATAAATGGTGGCTATTCCCACATTCTGCCCTGTAGCCGCCTGCGAAAAGAGTGCCATCGTATCAGTGACAAGAGAAGCCTGATGAAGGTACGCTGGCTGCACAAACCCAAAGCAAGCCCCGGCAACAGCAGAACCACCTCTCTAAAAAGACCCATTGTGCCCTGCCAAAGCCTTTCCCTCTCTGCAGTGAAGTGGCCATTGTGGCTTGCAGAATAGTCACTCCTCTCCATTGCCTGGTGGGAAAAGTGCTGTCGTGCTGGGGTTGAGTGTGGCCGTGGTTGCAGCAGTAGACAGTATCTCAATATCATGACCCCCATCAGCCCCCGAGTGCCCCCTGTCGCTCAGTTCATTCATCCTGCACGTAGGAACAATCCAGACCTAATTTCAGATGGTGAATAAAACATAAGGAACAGCTGAACGCTGGGACTGGAAAATAGTTACACTTCAGAATGGGGCTAGAGCTGGACTTGTAGGCTAAGGAGCTTTCTGCACGAATAACTCAGGTTCGAATATCTCGTATTGATTTGGCTGCAGGGATGGCTCCATGAAAATATGTTCATTTATGACAGTGCGGACAAAAGCTTTATGGATTTCTAGGAGAGGAATAAACTGTGGGGGAGAACAACAATTCTCTTAAGGGCACTTGACTGAGAGCAGTACTTACAGTTTTTCAAGTTGCTCTGTTGAGATTCACGAAAGAAGGTGGGAGGAGGTGTACAGAAAAGAAAAAAAACATGCACAGAGACAAGCTCTGTTAAAAACGTGGTCTGAGGAAACCTGGCTCGCTGGAACTCAGCGGCCAACCCATGAATGAATGGAAATATAGATCTGTGTTTGGGTCGGTGCAGACGCATTCATATTGATAAGTGATGACTGAACTCTCCACACTCCCTGCATCTTTAAAAATGGTTGAGGAAAATAGCCTCATACTGCGCTTTGATGTCTAAATTGTGTGTAAGTGGTTAATGTTAAAGTCCAGCACTTATCTTTGGAAGTAAATGCTATTGTGTGCTTCGATATGCAAGTGTTATGCAAACAAACTGCATGATTATAGAGAACTAGCAATAGTGTGGATGACTGATATCCCACAGCATAAGGATTAGTTACTTACACCCACTCCTCAATTATGAGCATAAAACTCTTATGTGGGGTTTTTTGTGTCCCATATCCCTGTTACGCAACCTGCTCCACTTTGAAATAGGTTCCTTTCACAACTAGCTTGATGTTAGCATACCCTGGAATAGATGGGTATAGCTGAAAGATGGAGGCACCCTTGTTGTTTAGATATAAGGCTCTGAACTGTTCTATTGGTCTTATGGGTTCTGCAGTGCCAAAGACTTCCAATCGTTCGCTGACTCTGAAAGGAAGGGCTAACTTTAGGTTGTTGATCATCAGTGAGGTTACATCAGCATGTTTTTCCCCACAACATGCCTTTCCAAATAAGGAAGCTGCCATGATATTTTTAAACCTGAGAAACAGCAGCTACCTTTGTGCTGCTCGAGTAATTTAGGTTAACTAGCTCGCCTGCAGGTGCTAAAGAGACGTGTCCCACACCTGAAACATAAACTCTCAGGCCAAGAGTTCTTTTAGGTCTAGACTGGGCAGCACCTGGGGGAGACGACATTTGAGGCGAGCCCAAAGAAGAGACGGGAAGAGAAGTTTTATTTGTGTGTTACTGATACTTCACTATTCTCTTTAATAAATTCCAGCTAATCTGTAGCACCAAGGATCTTGGTTGAGCCTGCTAAAAGGCGAGCAATATGGTAATGCAAATATTTCACATCAAGCTCTCACTGGAGGCTACAAAGAACATCTTCATTAATTCATTGGAAGAGCCTGCTTTTCGGGGGTTACTCAGATATGAAAAAAGAGGTCTGGGATTACATTACTTTCAACAATTCGTGAGGGGGGGGGGGGGGTGCATTGAGGGGAAGAGAAAACCCTCATCCAAGATTCAAATGCACTTGCAAGCTCTGCTGAATGAATTCATGACCCAATCTTTGTGGAATACAGTAGGGTATATGGCACAGTTCCAGCTTTTTTCAACATAAAACTCCGTCTCATTTAGAAAGACCAAAGGCAACTTGTTAAAAACCACACGGAGCTTTGAACTCAAACGGCTCCATCACATGACAATTTTGTGCCTTTTCCTCTGCATCTGACAGCGCGCTGAGAGATGTATTAGCTTTGATATGCTCAATAATAAATGTCCTGCCAGGCTGACTAAGATTAGTCTCAATCTAGACACGGATATCCTACCGGCAAGGCCACACAGGAGGCAAGGGCGTAAACTGATAGGATCGATAGGCCATACTGTATCCTCTCTCTTCAGTCTGTGTGCTGCTCCATCTCTTTCACTTGCAGATCCATTCATGCAATCACCGTGAGACAATGAAAGGTGCTTCACTCCGTCTTTGCCTCACAGGCTCTTCTTCCACACACTTTATCAAAGGAGCTAACATTATAGGCAGAACACATAGCAACCATGCTTATCATGGTCCCCACAGCTAAAATGGAGGGCATGAGGGAGAGAGGGATCTTTCTTTTCATATTTCTGTTGCATTTCCTCCTTCTTTTCTAAAAGAAGCGCAAGTTTCTACCTTGTTTCTAGCTCCCCTGTGCACCTCTATAGCGTCTCTTCTGTCCTGCACTGGGAGCGGATGGTGGACAAATGGACAGAAAGATGGATGAGAGCCACGCGGCAAGCAGCAGAGTAGTGAGTTAATGAGGCAGATTGCTCTCTTTGTGGGATTACAGGCAGATTACCCATTCCGATTCTCTTCTCTTCCAATTTTACTCTTCTTGGTCTCTTCGGTGGTAAACCGGAGGGGCCAGGCAGGGCAGAGGGGAGGCGTGGGGAGAGCACGAGTATCCGTGTTTAGCGGGAGGTGAGATAGAAGACAGTTTCTCAGCTCTGTCTCGCTCTGTCAGAGGAAAGATGTCAGCTGCTCAAAACACTGACCTACGAGTATATAGAATTTCTGAGTGATGCCTCAGCCAGCTGCTTCAAGGGCTGGATCTGAGCTAAAATACACCCAACCTAAGACTGAATCTCTCATTAATCACATTAAGTCTAGCCCCTTTATTAAATCTATTCCCTGATAATAGCTCTGCTGATCATTGTCTACAGATTTCTCCTGCATAGAGTAGAGTCTTCTCAATAAGTCACATTATGCTTTTGCAAAGGTTATTTTTCCAGCATAAAAACAGGCTGATGGCTGTGTGTTGACCCAGAATGATGGCATTTGAGTTGAAAAGCTGGAGATTTGTATTCAGGAAAGTTGGTGGAAACCTCATGACAGAGGGATGAGCGAAAACAAAGAGAAGCACAGGACCTCAAATCCACTTTTTGCACTCACTGAATAACAAACAGTGAAAAGGTCTGGAAAAATTATTCAAATTGCAGAGGAATTTGCAATTATTATAAGTCATCTCAACCCACAAAAGCAATGTTAAGCACCCTTCATGAAGTGCACTGAAAGCTCTGAGAACAAAAGTGGAACTGTATACGGGCCCATTTTCTGTCGAAGGTGTCTGCTCAGTGTGTATTGTTATAAAATGGAGAAGCTATTTAGGTATTTCTAAAGCCATTGTCAAAGCTGGAGTCATTAGACTGTGTTGATGGTGTTTCTTTTTACCAAGTGGGATTTAACAAGAAACTGCCAGAGTACAAGTATTTCTGGGGAAAGACGTGTGCTGTCAGTGTCATAATAATGACAAAAGATGGAACGAAAAAAAGATTTTGACCTGTGAGTTAAGTGCCGGTAGACTTCTGTAGTGTGGACTTGTGTCCTACATTTGTGAGTCTGCACATTTCTAGCTTGACAAAGTAACCAGGAAGTGAGTCATATCACCTTAGTGGATCTCTCCTGCAGGGCTTCATCTGCATTAAGAACATGGGTGGCTTCATAAGAAATACCACCTCACGTGTGGTCCCCCCCTTCCAGGGTTTCATTTACTCCTTCAACTAATGAATCCAGGTCAGTGAGTAAGAGTTGGGACGCTTCTCTCTGTGTTCTTCCAACTTTGATAAACAGTGAGCACAATGCAAGCATCTTCTTTGCCACTGATATTTCGCAAGGTCATAAAAAGGCAACATAATTTGCCCCCCAAAAAAGAAAAGGAAAAATGAAATATGGCTCGTTTTTTATTAGTAATCAAGATGCAAGCAATAAACATAACGACGAGCTAATGCTCTCGTATTTATTAAAAGTTGACTGGGCTTCATTTTAAAAGCACCGAGCAGGTCAGCTTCCCGCTGGCGTTCACACAGACGTTCATCATGTGGCGTCTGCTTTCCTCTCTCTGGTCCTTCCCATCAGCGTCCGCGTCTGCCTCTGCGCCGCTGAACAAGACAGCGTGAGCTCAGTTCAGATATTGGCCAGTACAACTAACAACAACCCAGCCTTGAATCTGATAATCGGGGATTTTACCAATTTGTAGCACTTGTTAATTACTCTTTTGGCTCGGGGATTTTGTGCGGAGACACCGTTAAGCACCCCAGTGGGCGTTTGGCGACACGGTGGCGCAGGAGTCTCATACAGTCGCAGTACACTACTCGGCGCAATATAGAGTCCAAAATACCCACGCACCTGCGTGCGTGCATTTCCAACTCGTTGTGCGGATCAGTTTTACTTGGAGAAACACTTCTGAGGTCGCTTTAGGGAGGAGAGTTACAGACCATAGGATTTCTTTCGTTTAACATATAAAAAAAATAACGCATCTGTTCATTCAAGAGAGTATACCCTCGGGTGGTACAATTTTCCGGGTCATCTTTTCCTTTTATCCTTGCATTTCTAATAATTTGAAGTAAAATGTTGCTGCATGAATAATCCCAGCGGATAAAGCCAAAATCAGAAACCGACTACTCAGTGAGAGGACTCCCAGCAAAATTCGCTCTTTTTGGACTGAAGAAGTGCGGCTGTGTGCGTGTGTGTGTAACGAAATAGGCGAGAAGTATTATCCCACAGCGTACACTCGTTATAATTCAACCATATATTCTGTTCTAAAGCCGAGCTGCTAAATTGAAACAAGACCTCGGGTTTAACAAAGGTCGGAACCTGTAAGAATAACCTCTCAAGTCATCTGGACATTGCGTAAATACATCCACAGCTCGCCGAGGCACAAAAACTGACTTTCTAATTCCGCGTGAGCTCGGTGAAATAGAAAAATTTTTGTTCCCTTTATTTTATTTTATTTTACTGAATTCCCACACTCTGACATTGCTGTCACGCATGGTTTAAAACCACATATGTCCATTATTCCCCCCCGCACGCCAAATTCAGCGTGTCTGCTCCAAGCGCCGCAGAAAACAAACAGCAGACCTCAAATCCACTCGCCTCCCAAATCTCCTCCAAATATTGACCCATTACGCATCATTTGCTGCTCGCTACATCTCAACAGCACAAAGCGAGGAGTGTTTTAGTGTAGCTTTTATTTTTTCCTGACATCACCTGTCACCAGTTGGAGAGCATTTCCACAGAGGGACAAATCCTTATGGCCAAAAGAAAGAAGGAAAAAAAAGAACGCACACGCACACACGGAGTGACACACACGCACACAGAGGCATACAGTCCCCAAAGCAAAGAAGAAAAAAAAAGTCCTTACTTGTATTTTGCGGCAATCCCTTCGATATTATTCTCCAGACTTGGGGAGGTTTGTAAATATCCCTGGGTATAGTCTGGACGTAGTTCGAGATTCTACGCTTATTTTCTGTTCAATTTTTATCCAGAGCGTTGAACAGATCCGAACGCAGGTTTTCTTCCCCCCCTCTCTCCTTCAAGACAGATGTGAACGGTCCTGGCCGAGCCGCTCCACCTGCATCCCTGCTGTCAAGCTAGCCAGAAGGCAGGAAACTCCGCTTTAGATTCTTCTTTCCAAATTAAAACATGCACGCTGGTGTGTTCCGTTGTGACTTTTATTGTGAAGGTCCTAGCACCCTGTTTCTTGTGGTTGCTTTAAGGGCCTTTTGACGCACCTCCACCTGCATCCACTGGAACAGAAGACAGCGGCATCAGCAGCAGTGGCAGCGGCACCGCACTGAAGAGGCCGCCCACGGAGACACGCCCCACTCCGGCTGGACAAGGCTACTTCACCCCGGGCGAAGGGGGCAGGTGTATTGTGCAGATACGTCTCTGCCTCAGGAGTTACCACACATAGAGAGTGAAGTATTTAGAAATCTATAGACACGGTTATCAAACAACAAAACATGACCCCCCTCCCCCCAAATGGGCCACAGATTTTACAGGTTGAGAACCATGGTCACAGGTTCATCCAGTAATGCGAAGATGAGAGGCAATAGACTGCCATAAGCTGTTTGTGAATGTAATATATATTACATTTGTCTGAGTCAAAATGGAGCCATAAAGCCCAGACTTATTTAAGATACAACAATAGAGTGCACTGCTGCTATTATTTTCTAATGACTGCTCGCAAACTGAAACATTTCTGCAGGCAATTATGTAAACAAAAGAGCGAGTCCACAAGCTCCTTTTGAACTTCATAATTAAAGGGAAAACAACATAAAAGGGATCTTTTTCTTCTTCTTCCGCAGATAGTTTGTTTATTTGAATCCACACAGAAAAATACCCTGTAATAATTTATGATATCCCAAATAGGTGAGTTAAAACAAAATATTGTGTATATATAAAGAGAATATTAAAATCTTGGATTACACAAGGGTGTGCTTTTTTGTTTATGGTAAAAAAGAAAAAGAAAAAACTGAATGAATGTAAGAGTATTAACGTCATCTTACTTAAGTGATTTAAAAAAAATCCAAAACCTGGTGTTTGCAAATCTACTGAGATCAACAGGACCCTGGTCAAAAAGCATCCCATTCTGCCTGTATATCTGTATTAGATTGACGTATTTATTGAGCTTGTTTTTGCCAGAGTTTCATATTTGAAGTATCATACTTTGATACGGGACTTTGGTTTGTTTGTTTCTTGGAGTATGGACACTCTGTAAGTCAGTTTGAAGGAAAAAAAGGTGCATATGCTCTGAGCATGGTCCAATCACAGTTTTTTAAAAGCTATAACTCCTCACAGCAAATGAACAATATTAAAATTTCATGTTTTCCATTGTTAATATTTTCCACAGTCTTGGATGTACAGACAGATGCATATATTACTGTAATGTAAAGTAATTCTAAATTAAAGTATCTATTCCTCGGAGTTAGCTCTTGTTATTACTTATTGCATTTTTGTTTTAAATCTTTGATGCATTTTGTGTAAAGTCAGCATCTGCAGTACTGCAAATCCATTCAATGAATGCAGAATAAATGCAGTTTTCTGCTACAGTTAAGCATGGATTACTGATGTCAATTGATGATCAGGTAGCCACTTTATTTGAACATGATAAAGCTGCAAAGAAGTTTGTTGACCATGATTATATTTGGAATCAAAGAGAATACAGATATCAGGGCAGACTACGATAACAGTTAAGGATAAGTGTCTATGTGGTATAAATATACCATTAATAGTAAACATCTTACTCTGTGTGAGTCTACTAAATGTTTCCGCTGTTAAGCTTTTACTGTGATAAATATGTCATTTTCAAATTCATAGTATATTTCAGCTGGTCAAACATCAGCTGCATTCAAAGGTTTTGTAATGTTGAGAGGCAGAGCTGTTTGCTCAAGTGGAACTTGAATAATTTGCTGAGATGATGTGAATATCCACTCCTTTATAGCTTCCTTTTGTGTGCCAGCAGGATTCAAGTCTTTGTATTTTCTCAAGTCAACAGAGCACTGATTATTTTTAATCCTACCAGTTAGTTTAATTGCATTTAGTTTACATCCTAAGTGCAAATCAGCCCCCAATCAACAGCTTAAATTAAAACCAGTAGGGTTCTTAGCCACACTGGACTTAAAACCCACTGTTGTTGTTGTTGTTTTGGGGTTTTTTTATACCGCATGCAGGATGAGTTTTTGATAGCCAGGCCACTTTTTTTCTGCTGCACTGTTATGTATTACCTAAAAGACTAGCCCATTGCCATTGCTCCTGACAAAACCCAAGTGTCACCTGCACAAGTGGGAGCATTTGATCTGGGCACAGATGAGGGTCATTTGAGTCAGGAAGACCATTGGAGGGTGAATGAACTGCATTTCTCTCTGCTCTTACTTTCTCTGTTAATCATGTCAGACTCTGGGCTGACAAAGTTCCTCATTAGAAGCCTCCATGGCCTTCATGTGGTCCATTGCTCTGTCTTGCCTCAATGGAAGAACGGCTGTGTCTGCTCATCACGTCCTACATCTTGTGAGCAAATTGTTGTAGAAGAAGTCTTCATTTCAGCCTGAGATACTCTTTCACATGATATAGTTTTTCTTTGGCAAGAACACTGTGGTGTTTCATTTAAAACATATTGCTATGCTGTAGTTCAATATTCACATATATACATAATTATATTTGGGATGGCTAATTGGCTAATTTATGTCCTCCCAAATGATCAATCAGAGCCCATTAGGAACACACAAATACACAAAGGAATACACAACTGACATGTAAGTCAGTAATGTTTTTTTGAGTAGTAGTAGAGTAGTTCACTCTGTCCAATCAATCTAACCATCAGCATGTTCTGCCTTGAAGGTCTGTCAACAATAGAAAAACCAGGGTGTCGACAGAGAGAAATCACAGTCCTAGTCAATGAACCTGGAAGGGTGGGTATCAATCAGCAGTTTATTGAACACCACGGCATGAAAGAAGCCTTTCAAAAGAGTACCAGAACCGCAGGAGAATTGATCTCCCCGGTCAAAATATCAGATTTAAAACAGTGGGATTTGAAAGCACATTACAGATTGTGTCATCAAGTTTTTTACAGTTACACCTGGAAGACAGAAACGTAAACAGTCGGCCCTCTTGTCTCTTAATGTGGGATTTTAGAGGCCTCCTTTTGGGACGTTCACTCACCGCCATCTTGACCCCAGAATGTTCATCAGACAAGGGCTTCCACTTCTGACACCAAATTATTATAAAGATCTGAAATAAACAGATCTACAAAAACAGGTGGGATTTGTATTTGCCTTTGCAGAGGAGACAAACAACAATACAGAGCACAATAGCCGCCTGCGTGGCTTTTGATAAGGAAAAATAACAAGCATAGAATAATTTATAGAAACATGTTATCTAATTGCCATGGTCGTAGAATACAGTCAGAACATTAAGTGAAAAAGATAGCTTGTACAGTTGATTATATCTTGTATTACAAGATTATATAAAGACAAAGCATCATCATCATTTTTGCCAGGCCTGTGGCGCTTTTTCACATTCTTCATTCTATATTTTTTGGTGAGTTGAACAAAGTTTTGTCACAGATGTTGGTGACTGTTAAGTTACATACGGGCGATGTATGTTGAACGTGACATGTGAGGCAACCACAAATGGTGGAGAATGAGGAAATGAACATAAAATACAAAAAAATAATCCAAAGAATTTGTATTTGTAATAAATCTGGATAAAACACATTGAGATGTATATAATTTGTGTATGTGTGACGATGTAAAGCTTCATCCAGATTGTCCCACCTTTTAAGGAGCAGTAGCGAGGGTATACAAATGCATGCAGCATGATGATTATAGTAAGATTACTAATCCAGTAATGGGTCAGCAGCCACTACATCCTGGAAATACAGTCTAACACAGGGCTAACACAGACAAAGATGGTCATTCCCACTATAATGAAATAGTATTTTGGTCAAACTGCTCACAAACCTTTATTTGAGATGTAATTTGAGGTCACAAAGAGACCTGGTAAAGGTGCTTATCTTCCAAAAAGGTCAAAAAGCACTAACTTTATACATCCCATTGTTTGTTTGCAAAAATGCCCTTTCATACAACTCCAGAACGTCTTCTGACACATAAAAGTCTAAGCTATCATCAGAGAGTGTTTTTTATGAACAGTATATGACATTTGTCAAAGTCCTGTCTTTCACAAACTGCTGGTCTCTGCGGTCATTGTTAGATGTAACCATCAATCAAATGTGAGTCAGTGTTGTTTAGCCCAACGAGAGTTTTCTATCACAAGCGCCATCTAAAAATAAATGAAAATATCTCACAGCAGACAGATGTCAGCTGAGTGTATAACACAGCAAATAGCATCAAATAACGACCAGCTTGTTATCATGATCTGATTTGAATCCAATAGAGATTTCATGCCTTTTAAATATCAGTATAACTCATTCCAGTCATATGTCTTCCAGCGCCTTGATTTAATATTCTCTACATATAAATCTGGTTGATTTGATAAGCTTTCACTCATGAGTAATTCATTTCATTGGAGGACCCAGTGAGGTTGTTGTTTTTTCCTCATTCTCTCCATTGAGCTAATTAAAACTAATTGAATTGAATTGATGGTACCAAGCCCCTGAATTGCAGTGCTACCATCTCAGTCCTGCTCATCCCTGAAATGAGACAAATCAAGTGTGCCGTGTAATCAGACATGAAAAAAAGTCAACACGCCAAAGAAGTTATCTCCCTTGTTTGTTGTTAGCACATTATCACATTTCCATCAAATTCACAAATAATAACTTAGCAGAGCTGGCGTGGAGGCTGCTGTTTGAACACAAGTAAATGTTTTTTAAATTTTTTTGGTTTATATTTTCCTGTGCTTAGTATACCCCCCAAAATCCTCCCTTAGTTATGTTGTAATAGGTCTAGGGCGGTGGGTGAGTCTTTCTTCTTCAGTCATCTTTTTCACTCACTATGTGTTTTTACACCTCTCTGCATTTAATTATTAGTTATTATTAGTCTCTGGCTCTCTTCCACAGCGTGTCTTCCTCCCCTCAACCCAATCAGTTGCAGCAGATTGCTGCCCCTCCCTGAGCCTGGTTCTGCTGGAGGTTTCTTCCTGTTTAAAGGGAGTTTTTCCTTCCCACTGTCACCATATGATTGTTGGGTTTTTCTTTGTTTTCTGTTATTTATTATTGTAGGGTCTTTACTCTACAATATAAAGCACCTTGAGGCAACTGTTGTTGTGATTTTGCACTATATAAATACAATCATATTGAATTGGAATAAATACAGCTGCCTCATTAAACTGAACATAAAACAAGGGTATAAGCGCCAGTTTTTATTCTTTGATAATACATTCGAAGAAAGTTGAACTCAGTTACCCCAACAAACACTTAGAAGTTTGACCTGGTGCATATGTGTGGTGTCAGCAGGTTAGAACTTTAAATTATTACTTCAATAAATGAGCTCCTACAGGATACAGTAATGGTGAACAGGGCAGGACTCATTAAAGGAATGTTTACAGATCAATGTGTACTTACTGTAAATTGAAAGTGCTGTTGTTGTGGTGAGAAACCTAAAAGTTTCCTTCCAGATCATTAACTAAGAAGTGAAGACCAGTGCTGAGACACAGCGCTGGTCCAAAAAATGAATCTGTCTCCATTGTGTAAGAAGGATGTTGATAAATGGTCAACAAATGACGGAGAAACAGCAGAGAAGAGCTTTGCATGCTGAAATCGTTGAGAGTTTAATATTGCTGCAACAAATCTGTGCTGCTACCCTTTGAGATACATTTGCAGAATGACTTCCTGAAAAATGGTGCAGTATTTGTTGTTTTAGTAAAAAGAGCCCCTAGAGCAAATGAGAAAATAGTGTTTGATGCCATTATAGGGCCATACGTCCACATACATAGTTGTTTGGTCAACAAAATGTCACATATTGATTGTTTATTCTCTTTTAGGGTTATAAATCTCTAAACTTGGCAGAGTTATGCCAGTGATACTTCAGCAACATTTGCCAGATTGTTTCTGTAACCAAAGCAAATTCACTCATGCCAATCCCAATGTAAGATAAGCAAATTATTTTGATTTGACTCTCTAGTTTTTTTGTTTGACTTTTTGTGATAAAATTGGGTGATATTGAAAAAGCTGAAGAAAATAGAAGGATAGACAGATTATACAAAGGAGCATTTTTTATATAATTAGTAATAATAATGTATTATAAACAAAAAGACAAAAAGTAAGGAATTTTCTGTTTTTTTATTATTTCTTTCTTATAACAATGCCTCTTGGCAATAAATCTTATAACCTTATAAATCCTGTTTATTTTCCTATAAATGGTGCCACTAAAATTGTATTTGTGGCTTGAACCATAGAATTGAGTATGTGAGTTGTGCTCATGAAAGACTTGCCAAATCTTTCCAAGTCAGCAAATGTGGTTGTGTTGGTCACTTTGGTATAAATGACACGCTCATGCTGATCCCACAAGTGTTCACTGGGTTTAAAGTCAGGACTATAGGCAGGCTATTCCATCCTCTCCATTCCCGGCTAGACCTCGCACTGTGGGGATGAGCATTGTCATCTTGGAGGATGAAGTTCTGACCCAAACTGTGGAGATATGGGATTGCCACTGGTTGAAGAATCTCACCTCTATATCTCTCTGCATTAAGATCACATCCAATCATTACTTGTTTGTCCAGTGAGGTAGACGTCACCCCACCATCACACTGCCTCCACCAAAAGTTCTTACTCTATCAATGCACCAGTGAACATAGTGTTCTCACTTTCTTCTCCACAATTTGACCCAATGTCCAACTACCGCAGAATCTGGACACTGTTCAGGTTCCAGTGCACATGTTGCCGACACCAGCGCAAACAGGCCTGACGGTAAAGGGCAGTGATGGCAGGCCTACAGGCAACCCTATGAGCCCAGAGACTGGTTATGTGCAGTCTGTTCCAGATTGGCTGGGTAGAGAGCAGTCGGCCATATCATCCTTCAAACCTCGACTGCAAATCTGCAGAAGACTCCCTATGATTCTTAAATTTAGAGATGGTACTTGGCCTCTTTCCAAATGTTACTGCAACTTGGTTTTGAGGAACATCAATTTGAAGTTGCCCTATGGCATGGACTCTATTCAGATCAGTAAAGCATGGCATGCGCCAAGCTCACAGGTGCTGCTGATCAGGCACCTGACTGTCAGTACCTGTAGTAACAGAAGCTCAAAAAAACAACAACGAGAGCAACAACAGCAGGATGAGCAGTTTGGAACTGGCAGAGAGGATTTGGCAAGATTTTCATGGGCGCAACCCACATAGACTGCTGTTCAACCCACAAATGTGTTTTCCTTTCAAATGTGACACAGTTTTTCCAACAGTATAAATTAATTGCCAAGAATCATTGGTACAACAAAGAAATAATCAACCAAGCATAAATTTTGTTACGTTTGTTGATAAGTTTATTAAATGGTACTTTACGAAAGACAAAAGCCTATTAGCCTCAAGGAAATTAGACGGAAGATTGCAGTTAAAAAAGACTGCGTTTGGCACATGCACGGCAATTCTCCTGACCGGGAACTTTCTGACTCATTATCAATTTCATTACTTCAACTGATGCAACACAGTAGACAGTAGCAGTAAAAGAAAAGGTATTTCTCTCATCAAGATATTCATGGAAATTTTTATTTCAGACTTTGAAAAAGCACTTTAACTGAACAATAACTGAACATGTAAGCAAACGTTGATAGAGCTGTTCGATGTGTCTGAAGAAGAGATAGTACCTTTGATGGAAAAAGTCGAGACACATCAATTATCTTAAAAAAAAATGTCAAAGCAGCACTTCATTCATCTGGCCACAGTAGCAAACCACTCCTCAGATATAAATCTGTAGTGTTGAAGGGCGTTGTGGGAGAACTGTGTGATCAGCATTTATGATGAGGCAAAACGCAAGCATGCTCTCTCCCCAAAGGCCTAGTTATGATTAGATGATCAGGCACAATGGCTCCAAACATATTTACCCTACAGAGCCCTTTGGACATGGTATGTATGTGTGCATGTGTGTAACGCAAGAGTGATAACATCAGCACATTTGCAGATAAAGGCTTCTACAGAAGACAGAGAACAGAACACAGATATACAGCCGAAACACTCTGCTGGAGATTTGTATCTGTTTCTATAAATTGTGTGTTTGCATGTGAAATGTGCGTCAGTATTTTTATGTTCTTTTTCATTTTGTTTTGTTTTTTACAGTGTAGAGAAAGGGAAAAAAAGCCATATTGCTGTAAAGATTACAATCTGGACTGAGACCTAAATGTATCTATCTCTGCGTGGTGTATTTATTAGCCTCTCCAGACTCTGAGTGTGCTTCTCACCACACCGTGTGCACAGATCCACATCAGGGGGTGCTATTTTCCACGGGGCCCCTCCAGTGATTGCTGTTGCTGCATCGAGCACGGACAGCAGTGGCCTGTGTTTGAGAAGGGTGGGGTGGGGTGGGGGCAGCATGGCTATTGCTATCACCATGCCCGTCCACTGACTGCACTTTACACATAGTGTGTTGGTTGGCAATTATTCCTTCTCTCTCTTCTTTTTTTTTTATCCCCATGAGGTGGAGACTGCCAGCCACTGGTGAACAATGCTGCTTTTGTGATGGACTATCAAGACTGAGAAAATCAGTGCCGAGCTTCCCCACTGTCCCTACTGTCAGGCAGCATGTGTACCTGTGCTGGTATTCATGTGTGTGTATGTGTGTGTGTGTGTGTGTGTTTGCTCGCAAGCTGGGTTTGTCTAGCTCTATTTAATTTAGAGCCTTACATCTTCAAGGTTACACCGTAATGTTGCTTCTGAGGGTTACAAAATTTCAAGATACAAGATATTTTTGCAAAATATCACGGCTTATGAAGTTTGTAATCACCTTGGCGTATCTGGTAGAAAACACCTGCATTTTACCAGAAGGCTGAACACATTTACACTTGCTGTGTATGTGGTTTCTAGAACAAGAAAGAAATTTAAGAAAAGCATAACAATAAACAAACCTCATCAATAACAATACAACTGGTTACAGAGTACCATAAACTTGATTTATAGGCTATCAATCCAGCTTCAGCTGACTGTAATTATCTGAAAGAACAGAGAGAAACGTTATTTGAAATTCTCATACAAAGTGAAAAGATAGCAAATATTCATATTCATGCTTTTTTTTTTGAATTTCTGTCATACATGCTTTATCCAGTGGCAGATATTCATATTGAAAATTTCAATATTTTAAAGTTTTAAACAATGTGATCAGCATGTGTGCTAGTAATCTTTGTGAGCCAAAACTAAAAGCAGTTTTTTTCTTAATCTTGGGCCTAATATGGTCACCTCAAACACACAACTCTGACTGGAAGCACAGAAGCTCACCTACTCAGCAAATCACAAGAAAGTTGGCTTAAATGGAGAGTGGAGGTTAAAGGACTTGTTTTAGACAGAGGATGGATTAAGTGGGTCCACCGAGGCTCAGTGCAAAAAGATTTATTTATTTTGAACTGTAAGCTTTATAGAGCTACTCGTGTAGAATGTGGAGCTGCAAATGAACTTAATGATGAACTCAGTTCAATTCAGTTCAGTTTCATTTTATTTATACAGTGCCAAGTCACAAAAACATTGGCCTCAAAGAACTTTGCATTGTATAGATAGATAGATGTGTCCAATACCAACACTGGACATCTTAACACAAGCATCAAATTTTTGTGGAGAAACTGAAACAAGAGAAAGTACATAAGCCAGTTCACAGCATACTTTGTAACCACTGTCTAATGTGACTGATGGGGGCTGCACTTTCTGAATCTATGTCAGCTGCAGTCCTCCTTAGCAGATATCCTGAAAGGTTAATTTTAGAACATTTTCTGCTAAGATCAAAACTTCTCAAATAAATATTGCAACATGTTTGGTAAATTTCCACATTTCCTGAGATTTTTTTGCCAAAGGTTAGTTAAACTCTTTCGTCTCTTTGCATAAACACAGGTGTAGCATCTATTACAGTCACACTAACTCCCCTCCATAACCAGCAGGAGTACTTAGTGTCAGGAAATGAAAGATTGTTGGATTGTATGATCCAGCAATAAGCAGTCAACTTGTAGCAAGTAATTATTTGCCCCTGACTCTTCTGTACCATGCTTTATGTTGATTGCGACTAGGTATAGATTGGAGTGAGGCCTAACCTCAGACTCAGACAGTGAATGTAGAGCTTATACATAGCAGATAAATGACACATGGGCCTTTAAAGTATAGGAAAGCAGACTTGCATGCGTGAGTCTGGTTTTAAAGAGAAACTGAGATGGCCTCCTTTGTCCCTGATTGCAAGTCATTCCTTCAATCTCTCGGTCAATCTTTTTCTCCCCGTCTCACTTTCTTTTTTTTTTTTCTCCGGGCCATCTCTCACTTAATCTCCCATTCTTTCTCTCTCCACCTTCAATTCAGTTTAATTTGCTTGGTTGGCATGGGAAGTATGCATTTATGTCAGCCAGGCATCTGCAGGGATAAATGATGGCGCAATAACCATAGGGAAACAATGCTCTCAAACAGGAGGGAGTAGGTATCGCTATTGAACCATTAAATAAGGGAAGGCTCAATGCTCCGTGTGACTTTCTAGGACAGAAATGAGTGTCTTTTTTCCTCCAAATGACTCGTCTATCTGCAGCAGGGCTGGCCTAAATCAAAGTGATGAAGTAACTTCTAATTTGTGCAGTTTGCCGCCGTATCCTATGAAAACCCATTTATAGTGGAGGATGAGTGTTAAACAGTGTGGATTTACTGAATGCATGAGCACCACTGATGGATGGAGTGTGGCTGCATTTTGACTTAGAATAGGGATGCATGGATGGGTTTTGGATGTTTCATCGAAAGTGTTGTTAAGAAAAAAATATAATATAAATATAAGATATGTATACATACACATACACACACACACACACACACACACACATATATATACTGTATGTAGACAGATAGATAGATAGATAGATAGATAGATAGATAGATAGATAGATAGATAGATAGATAGATAGATAGATAGATAGATAGATAGAGATTTTTTTTGTGTTTTATTATAGTTCAGGAGACTGCTGTAATGCACAGATTCAAAACCTTCCCCATGTGCTACATAGGGTTAATAGTTGTTAAGAAGGCCACAGCTTATGATTTACATTATTTTCATATTCAGATCAAAACATGTCTTAAACCCCTAATGCCCTAAAGTCTGTTTTTCATCATTCACATTTGAATTTTTAGAAAAAAAAAAGTTCTGATGTAGAAGCATATCAGTGTTATTTTTATGACCTCTGTTTATTATATCATCATGATGAGCAGAAATGATTTGCGTCTTATTTACTAAAATTTGAAATGTAAAGTGAATGATGATGAAAACATCTTAAAAGTATAAGATATTTATATTTACGGTATTTCCTACTGCCTCTGAGTTTACTTCCCATGTCCACGTGTCTGTCTGGTCTCTCTGTGTCCGTGAATACATCTGTACTCCTGTCCCTGTTATTTCTCCCTTCCTGTTTCCATGATTTTCTCTCTGTGTTTCGTCCTTTTGTCTCCATGTCTGTTTATTCCTCAGTCTCAGTGTCAAGTTCACGTGTCTTAGTTTGAGTCTCAGTGGGTGTTACTTCCTGTTTTACAGTCTCCGGACTCGCCTGTGAAATGTTTATGATTCTCTTCAGCTGTGTTGCCCAGGTGTATCCACCTACCTTAATCAACCTCTTGTGAATATATTGTATGCAACGTCTTCTGGGTATTGTTCTTTTCTCCTGCTTTGTTGTGTAGCGGTCATGTGTCTGTTAGGTCAGCTTGTTGTCAGTTTGTAATTAGTCTGTATGTTTCTATGTTTTAATTTAGTTTTGCTTATTTTTCTTTTCTTTTTGCCAGTATTTAAATAAAGCTGAAATTTTGAGGTATGTCGGTCTGCTAAGCCCCGCATCAGGGTTCACACCCTGTTCGCCACACACCTTTAATTGAATCACCTCTGTGATTCTTATAAACCTGAGCAGGGCCTGCATATTCATCCCTCCTGTACACTGTGTATGTGAGATCTATTACAGTTAGGTAATACTGCACTTATTCTGAGATAAGGGTATACGCATCGTTTTCTCTTAATATGATTTACTCACAGTTTGATTAAAATGGATTAAAGGTATTTTAATTAGAATGAGGTGCAATTTGGATTGCACCTCATTCCAACAGCTCAGACCAACAGCTTTTTTGTGCATGGATTTAAGATCCTGGTAGAAAAAGATCTTTAGTAATAACAGGAGCCTTTCTTATACAGTTATCGTAGGTGAAGGATTTCCTGAATATCAAAATATTTACTTTTATGCCAACATACCTTGTGATCACAAAATTAAAGAGGGGATATAATTAGAGCCATTTCATCTCCAGCTGTCTGTAGTTAATATACCTTTTTAAATATTGAAAACCAGAAATGAAGCAAAGATAGGATCTTAATAATCCAGGCTCATTTTTATACCTAAATAGAATATGACTTCATTACAGGTGGTCTAATCAAAAAAGGGAAAATTCACCCTGAAAAAACGGAATACACCATGTGTAATATATTCCTGGGCCCTTTTTGAGCTCAGTTGCTTATTTTTCTTATTCCCTTAGATAACTGGAGTGATGCAGATGATTTGAATATCAGGCTGGGATATTTCCTGGGCAGATATGACAGAGTGTGATAACAGCTTTTGTTCAAAACTTCAAGTTAATGGTAGGTTGTGGTGCCAAATAGCAAAAGCTTTTTTGTAAAAGCCCCATTTCAAAGTGACATTTAACAACCACAATGTAGATACAGTTCGGAATATGCTACATTTCTCCAGGGACAGTGGCTTGTTGTACCTGAATTTAGTGCAGCTCTTGACTGTTAGCGGTGTGACATTTTCAGAAAAATTAGATTTAAAATAATCTTTCATATCTGAAGTGTTTGTATTTATGCGTGCGAGCGTGGCTCATAATGACATACAACATGTAACTTACTGAGTCACATGAAAAGAACACTGTTTTATCTAAGATGTAGGTAGTTGATATACACACAACCACTACTTAGACCTACATACATATATCACATATGACTAATAAAGTCTGATATTCTGCAAATACATATTTGCTTTCAAAAGACATCATGGGTAATTTCCCCAGTAACCATATGCTGAAAAACACCTTTGTTCCTTTATCAGTAATTTTACATCAGATACTTCCACAAGCCAGTTATTAGTGGCTTTGGATAACTGCAGATTAGAAAAAAGAATACAAAGTTTTCTCTGTACTTCTCTCAGTTTGCCTTTACAGGAAACCATAAACCCTGTTTGTACACTGCTCCAATTACTGCAACACTGAAAATGGTCCATGTATTAAAGTGTGCTGCGCCTCTATATTTTCCAATGTCATTTCATTTGTCCAGTAAAATTAAAATGACATTTCTCATACATACAGTGGCTGTATGCAATCAAGTGTTCATAAAAGATGCCGATGCATGAATAGCATATCAACTCACTTGAAATGTTCACTGATAACTACAGCTGCACTGAACCTACACCGAGCTCTCTTATAGACCTGGTACTTTATAGCTGTGAACAGCAGTTCTAAAGCTTGTTTTTAATAGAAGAAATACACACAAGTACAATTCTATACATACACACATATATATGAATTTTAAATTCACTTGCTGTTTAGTTCTTTGAACTAAGTGCCTGCAAACTGTACCAGTGACCTGCACATCTGTTTAAGGCTTCTTATGTGTTACTTTGTGAGTGAAATTTCAGCCTCACACTTCCCACGAGGCGCTTTCTGGCAGTTGCCTTTCCCATACACCTGTTAAATGTGCTGTAATTGTCTGTTAAGTACTAGTGAGCATTTCGGAAAGGCGTAGATGGAGGTAAGGGAACTGAGCCAAGTGTGTTTTTTGAGTTTTATTGCAGCTGGTTTGAGGCGAAGCAAGAAATGGAGAGACGGTGCCAGAGGAGGACGATACGGGGAGGCGACGCTGTTAAGTTTTCATCTGTCATTGTGTCATGAAATGGAAATCAGAAAGTTAGAGAGCCAGTCAATGTGCTTACAGGTACAGAATGTCTGACACTTGCACACTCAGAGTCAAAAACTGCTCACAAAAAATCCAGGGAAACTTCCACATCCACTTTCCCAAGCATACCATCGCTCTGTCCCTAAAATGATATTTAATTCAGCTTTTTCTCTTTTTATCCAGCCAGTTTTTTACAGAAAATAAATAAGAATTCATATCAAGCAACCACAGGTGTGTATTTGTGCATTTTGAGGAAGATTGTATGTCTCCATATAATATATTAATATATTTCTTGAACTTTTGGAATTACAGTATCAATTCCAGTACTAGCACTATTTTGTTTTGCATAAGGAAAGGAAGATTGAATGCTTGAAAACAACCTTTTAGTAGATGGAATGTCTTCTTTTCCCTGATAGTTGTCAAAGAAAAGAAAACAGATGCAGGCAACAGCAGGACGGAGAACACCCTATTAAGTGTAATGGGGCTCTTCTTTTAAGTAGAAGTAAATAGAGAAATATATGTAGAGTATGTATATATAGAAGGATATGTGAGTGAAGTTGGCCCCCCCACCTTCTTCAAATCCAACAAAAATGGTATCAAACGTTTGTGCTACGTTTGAGCTGGTTTGTGCTGCAAAAATTTTCGTTTGTGCTACTATCATTTTAAAGATATTAATAAAAATTTCTAGAGGTCATCAGAGGTCAACCAGCCCCCCCACATTAATTAAATCAAACAAAATGGGTGTCAATCAACTGTGCTACGTTTGTGCTGGTTTGTGCTGCTAAAATTGTTGTTTGTGCTGCTTCTGTTTTAAAGATATTAATGAAAATGTAAAGGTCAAAAGGTCAACCAGCCCCCCCACATTACCCTAATCAAACAAAATTGATGTCAAACGTTTGTGCTACGTTTGTGCTGCAAAAATGTTTGTTTGTGCTGCTATCATTTTAAAAATTTTAATAAAATAACTTCTTGATGCGTGCTTAATCATCCAGGTAAGTAAATCCCAAAAGGTTGATTCTGTTCATCTGGACATTTTCAGTTGGAGAAACGTTTCGTCACTCATCCAAGTGACTTCTTCAGTCTCAGCTGACTGCACATTTCCCAGATCTTATAAACACATGTGAGTGAAGTTGGCCCCCCTACCTTCTTCAAATCGAACAAAATTGATGTCAAACATTTGTCCTGCAAATTATTTTGTTTGTGCAGGTTATGTTTCCCTAATTTTATAAACAGTACATGTACAGTGAGAGAGAGATGTTACATCTGTCTTCACTTGCATCCCAGTCATAGAAGCGTTGGAGGTAGTTCATAAGAGATTACAGGATCACCCCAACCTCAGCAACAGGACCACTCTCAGCACTGATCAGTTGTGTTTGCTTTTGGAACTGTGTCTTAATTCCACCTATTTTGCATAAGGGTCAGTACTACAGGCAGAAACCTAGGTGTGCCATGGGTTCCCACAGGCCCCTGGTCAAAGTCACCAAACCAGTTCGTAAGCAGGTACAGGTGTGGCAAGAAGGGTCCTCAGAGGCACTGCAAGACTGCTTTTCCACCACAGGCTGCCACACACGACAACACCACAGACTTTCAGGAATATACAGAAACTGTCATTGCCTACATCCCAAAATGCATCGATGATGTCACAGAGACCAGGTGTCACGGGTTGCTTAGAGGATCCACTCGCAGGACTCCTGAGTAGCGTTTAAACAGAGACGGTTTATTTACAGATCTTCACCAAGTGTATGTACAGACAGTGCGGGGTTAGTGCTATATACAAGACGTGAGGGGCAGAGGTCCAGGGCTCCAGGGAAAACAGGGAAATCACACACGCCCTCAGTTCAACCTCTCTCTTCTCTGCTAGCGACCAGTCACTCCTTCCACACTCCACACGGGGAAACACGGCGACGAGTCCGGGGAATCTAGGAACAAAGAAACACTCGTTAAGTCTCTGAGACGGAGGCACAGGAAACTTGAGCTAGACGTGTACTGACTAGAGCCTTCACAACAATCCAGCGTTGAACAGCTGATCTCCTCCTTCTAATATACCAGCTGGTCTGATGAGGCCCAGGTATTCCCAATCCAGGAAGGCTTATTTGAGTTTATGTGATGGAGCTTCAGGTCTGTCTCTTTATTTAAGTTTCTGTTGGAAAAATAACCGACTTTTATCCAGTGTGAAACACTGAGGATATCAAAGAACAAATGATAATTGACAGGCACTGAAAAACCTCTCAAAGAGAGTAGCCTATAGTCTTAAAGACTGTGCATAGTTTCAGAAAGCTTTTCTCTGTTTTACAGAGACTGCAATATCTAATTTGCACCCAACTCTAAGCATAATATAAACAGTGAAGCTGGAGGATGAAAGCGAACATTTTTCCACTCGTTAAAAGTTAACATGAGGATTCTCGGTGGTCAAGGACAAATGCAATCGCATGGCAGGATGCTGTAAACACACCGAACTTCAGAGTGGAGAATAACTGAGATGATCCATCCACAATACGAGGTTAGTCATTCATATACTGCTGCATGGGCTGGGCTGTAGTTACATGGTAAGGTTTTAAAAACTGAGCTTTAAAATGAATAGCGGTAATAAAACCCAAGAGAGGCTGACAGTGATCACTGACTGTTTTTAGGGGCTTTAAAACATGTTAAAAACACAAAAGCCATATTAAACGCAGGGTAGTTTGGGCCCGGAAGCAGGATTCGTCACGTCATCACTTAAAGACCGGATTAGTAGCCCTGCTGAGTTTTCAGCTTGCAAGATAAAAAAGCTGTAATTATTTTTCGTGCACGTGTCCTCAGTCATGGACACCACATTGCCTCATATAACTCTTACCTTTCATTTACATCAGTACAGAGAGAATCCAGTAGGCCTAAACTCTTTCATAAGATTGTGTGTCTAAATCTTCAGTAAGTGTCTGAATTCTCGGACCAATGCAGCAGATACTTTTTATCTTCTTTGCCAGGCAGCAAAAAGTCCAGCATTCAGCAAGTGCTCACTTCTGCTGAGACCCGGTGATTGAATCAGCCAGTCTGCCCCCCAAAAGCTCTTAGGTTGTTTTGACTGTATTTTTTTAGGTTTTGTCGCCCAATGATTTTTGATGCATTTGTCTGAATGAGAGCACACAGAATGTTCCTGTACACCTCTGCATTCATCCTGTTTCTTCTGTCAGCAGTGAAATCATCAATAAATGGCAGTGTGCCAGTTCCATTGGCAGCCATACATATCCAAGCTGTAACAGAAGCACTGCCATGTTTGACAGATAAGGTGTTGCGTTATCTCATGAGCTGTGTTTTTCCAGCACAATTTTTCCTCTCTCCAATATTTTGATAGCGGCTTATTTTTGTTTCATCACTTTGTTTCTGCAACTCTGCTTCCTGTGTGTTTTGTAGGATGTGTGAACTTTAACCTGGTGTTTCTGTATTTGAGGGAACAATTTACAACTTGTTGTGAAGCCCCCCTGAAGTTCTGATCAGGGAATCTTTCCTTGATTGTTGACGAGAAAACATTAGCGCCCACATCCTGGAGCACATTCTTGACTTGTTGTGCAATTAATTTTTTTTTTTTTTTTTTCTTTTTTTTTACCATGCAAATCATTTTCCACTTACCTACAAGACATTTGCTCTTCTGCAAAAGAATTCACTAGATAGCTTGCTATTTGAACATTTCAAAGCGTGCTAACCTTTGCAGTTTAAGCACCGTGTAAAAACATACATCTCCCACACAGTCTATACATTATCTCCTATGTGCCTTTATTTGCTTGAGACATTTTGCGTTGAAAATGTAATAATAATGCTGTGGCATGCAATGGATACCTGCATATAGTTGTTCAGTATTATTTAATATGCAGAAATGATATTAAAACAGAAAAATATAAACCTGCCTTACTCTAAGAGGTACAAGGCTTTTATTTAGCCTTTTCCATTTCTCCAAAGCTGTGTTGAATAGCAGCTTTTCTGTCTTTTGTTGTTGAAACAAAGATCAAAATGCCTTTTGACTTGGATCACAACACAGATTCCCCTGTGCTCCTTCTTTTCCCCTTTTCCCCCTTCTGCTTTAAAATAGAGTCTGGAGGCTTTCTAATAACTCCCATAAAGACTGCAGTTTCACTGTAGAGGCATGAGGGAACAGGATAGATTTCATGCTCTGTGGCTTTAGTGGAATAAACAGGTTAGTGGAGTGAATTTTTGCATTGCTTTCTCCTTGTCTGGCTGTAACTTTGACCCTGTTATTCCATCATAAGACTTGACTAAATTCAGCTGGGATTAGGGATAAGTCAGGACTTCTATTTAAAAATTTTACTGTCTTATCAGGCAAAATTATAAATAACATCAGCAGCAGTAGTGAGTCCTATTCTCCACATGACTCTATATAGAGTCATGCCTTATTTGTAAAATGTAAACTGACTGGTACTTACACAGAATCTTACCCAGTTTAAACATTTAAAGCAAGAACCGCGTTCTTGAAATTGTTAGTCTGCTTTTTTAGTGATTCCACTTATCAGTTCTTGCACTTGTGCGACAATCAGCTGATTTCAGTCTAAAATGTGGACATGGAGATTACTTTTACTTTTTTTGCACAATCAGATGAGAGCGCAAAAACTGGAAACTACATCCAGGACATAAACAGCTGCATTGTGTTGCTAACACAATTTCGGTTCTTTGCAAGGATCTGCACAGACAGCATGCTAGCTAAGAACCCTGGGTGATGTTAAAGGTGAGTGAATGTCGACCCCAGCCCAGCAGCCAGACCATGTTGTTGCTTTTGTGTTCATACCTCAATACTAAGAGAAAGATCATATTTTGTTCCTCATTTGAATATCAATTTGTGTTGGTTTGTGTGACTGTAGCCTCAGTTAATATTGTTAAATGGTAATTATGAGACAGTGTGTTTCAGTTAGTTTACATTAAGATGTAAATATCTTAAAATAATCAATTACTTTTTACTGGAAGTAATTAAGTAACATACTGATTATTTTTTTTAACAAAAGCAATATGTGTAATAATTTCTTTTTTGGGTAATGACCACAACACTGATCACAACAAAGAAAGGAAATACCTCCAACATGCACAAACATTTGATCACATAGCATGCAATTAATCTGCACAACTGCAAAGTCTTTGATATGCTGATATGATGGTGGTGACTCTCAAAGCGGAGCCATTGAGAATCAGTAAGGAATCAAATCCCACTAACACACACACACACACACACACACACACACACACACACACACACACACACACACACACACTGATGGCCCAGGGATACTTCAACACATTGACTGAAAGTGCCATTTGTGTGTCAGATATGTCACGTCATTACTGGACATCTATACACATTTGGAATAACAATTCTAAGATTAAAAGCTGGACCTGCTGCAAAAAATAAATGTTCCCAAACAAACTTCCCAAAAAGGTTTTTAACAATAAAACAATTATTTTAAACTATTTCATGGTAATTGCAGTTCAAAATCTAATCAAATTTGATTTGCAGCATTTTAGTAGTAGAAGTATTTGTTTCTTCTATAAAGGAGAGCTACAACACAGTGATATGTCAGCTAGTTTTCACACATGAAAGTTTGGTTGGTATACTTTCCTGCAGCTTCCTTTCTCACATGATAGATTGTTTCAGAGACTTTGACATTACTCTACCTACTTTGTGTGTTTGTGTTTCACTAGACACCCAGTGTGATGTTGAATGCATCACACTATTAACAGCGGTCTTCACACATTACAGCAATCCAGCACCACCGAAACTTTTTTTCTCCCTAGGGAGTTAAATACCAGTGTGTGTGATGTTTGCACTCTTACATTTAGCTTGAAAAGGTAGATTTGTGAAAACAACTTACTGTATATATAATCTACTACTCATGAAAACAAGATATGCTCACCATATGAGCAAAAACCTTGTGTCCCTAACCTGAAGTTTTTTCATTAAAGAGTTTTGACAATGACTGTATGAGTTGATTGTTGACTTAGCGAACCACTGTACTTGAGCCGATGAAGTACATGCATGTGTGTCTGTGTGTGTGTGAGCACCTTCACCTGTCTGACTCCCTCTCAGTAGTGAAAGAACTAACCTTTCTTTGACAGGTTTCCCATAACAGCTTTGCATAACTACTTATTATGCTAATTAGAAATGATAATGATCCAGTAGAGTACACTTTCCTCCATCATGGTGTGCTGTATGCGTTATCCAAAACCACCCCCGTCATCCATTTGTTTGTCACTTTTATGGAAAACGCCATCCTTGGCATCTATATCCAGCAAACAAAGAAGAGGAGAGCCGGAGCTGTGTAGACACACGTGTGTGCTGAAGCAGCTGCTGCTGCTGCTCGGCTAATGTGCTGCTCAAGCAACGTTTCTTGGGTAGACAAGGTGTTAGATGACGAATGCTTTTGCTTTAACATGGAACCACAGAATAGCCTCCCACACTGGATACTGTGCAAGATTCTATTTTTAAAAATGAAGAAATCTTAAGCCCTGTAAAAAAAAAAACAAACAGTTATTTCAAGGTCAAGAAATGTTGTGTTTACATGTATGGACATATCTGGCTTGTTTATCTCCTGTAACAACAAATACTAGTCATAAACAGTGTTGAACCATAGTGTTAGGTTGCCATGCCGTACTTGCACAGGCTGATTGAAATCAACTCTTTGCAGTATGCTTCCAATAACTCTCTAATTCATACCTGAAAAGCTAGTAACATCCAGTCATGTTCATTCAGGTGTATAGCTGTTATAACTTGTTACTTCTTTCTGTTACTCTCACTATCAAACTCATGCCTTCACTGCTTGTGAGGAACACCCCCACCTCCACCTCCTACACTGCACATGGTGTTATTGATTTAACCAGGATTAAATGTTTATGTATGCTTTTATTAAGGAGGATTAAACTTTCTCAGCGGAGCCCTAGACACTGTTCTCCAATGTAAACTTGCTGTATGAAAAGGAAATGTCAACGACAATGAAAACAAAAACAATGAAATCTGACATTATTGTGTTATTAATTGTCAGCTTGTACTCTGCTGCTTGTAATTGCCACTCTCCTACTGCTCTGTTTACCGTGTATAGCTACACTCTGCCACTCACTCTCACTGCAGTGCCTCCAAATAAAGAAGCATGGCCATACCGCTTGCTCCATGTTCACATTAGAACGAACAATCGCCTGAAGAGTGATGGGGCTTTCAAGGCAGCCACTGTAAGTGGAAGAGAGGAGTCTAGAGAGGAGAGTGGGTGATGGTGGCGGAGGTGGTGGTGGGACTCCAAGATTGGTTGCAGAGGCGAGATGAAAAGGATTCTTCACTCACTCACAATGATGCACACATACAGGTGCATACTTTAGTCGCCATGAAACGCCACTTCCAGCAAACAGCAATATGCCAGAGCTGAATGCTGGCCTTAAATAAGTAAAAGTTAGAGCAATAGAAGGAAGGTGGTTGGATGTGTTCCTCTGAATATGTGATCATTTTATTTTGACCAGTGGTGGTAGTCCAGTCCCATTTCCTGTCCACTCCTTGCTCTGTTTTTGTGAAACTGCTGATGCTTAGCTGTTGCCTCCATGAGCAGAGACTGGTGGCTCACCAGGATAGAGGCCCTCTTTGGAATGGCATTTTCCTGGCTCATCCTCAGGATGATTGAGGATTGAAGGTTGTGTTTCTGAGGCCAGTAAAGACGCCTCAGGGCACCTGTTCAAAGCACCAGGGACAGGGGCTGCTCTTTTGGCCACTGTTCCCAGGACCAGGCATCTTTCCAAGGGATTAGCAAAAGTGCAAGTTAGCTCGTCCAGAACCAGAATGAAGGAGAGTCTACTGAGGCAATTAAGTCTCATGGGATCTGCTTTCCTTAAGTGGGTCTACTGGTAACCCCAAGACTACAATGTTAAGCCAACATGCAAAGTTTTAAATACAGACAGAGGCTGTAGAATCAGCCATAGAAATAGAACAGAGAGAAAAGGACATACATACAGCATGCTAACATGCAAATAGCAGGATTACACAGGCAGACTAATCATGCTAATCACACTCTTTCCTCATTATTTCCCCTGGGTAAGAGAAAAAGACATCTTTGGTGAATTTAGGTCACTACAAAGAGATTATATGTGAACCACAATCGGTCCCTCCTCCTCTCCCCTCCTCTGTCCTCTGTGCAATACAAACAACCACATTATTGAAAACAACAAATATTTTTGGCAAAACAATTCCCTCAGCAAGCTGGGAGCCTTATTGCCTTGGATGTCCTCTCTCAGCAGCATGTGGGGTTTTTAAAAAAAATGATTTGAGATCCGGAGCCTCATTCCTTGTTGTTTCTTTAATTTCCTTCCTCAGTGCTCCTGTGCTGAAAAAGAGCCAGAGAGTATTATTGCTGTGATTATTCTGCCACATGATCTAGCTGAGAGCAACGGCAAAATAAGGTCGCAGTCGCGACTATCTGTACCCTAACTGAGTGCTAGCCGCCCCTATGGACTAACTGATAGCTGCTGCTGTATATGAGATTTATGCTGGCCTCTGGCAACTGGCCTCAAAACTGAATGGGTTGAGAGAGACACAGAATCCAGACTGGAGCTGAAGCTGCTGCTTGTCATACAGTCGAACCCTGATCAGACCCCCATCTCAACTTGAGGTGGGGGTCTGGTCACGGTCAATGTTTCAGGGCGATTGCATATAGGTTATTTTTTTGAAAGCGGCGTTCATCCCCACTGTGTCACATTTCCAAGGGAAAGACAGTAACTGCAGAGCTTTTGGGCTTGATGAATATCACAGAGGGTTCAGTTACAGACGAAATCCACTAACAGGTAATTTGATATAGATAACCTTTTCTGCTGTGATATTTTGATTAGATAAATAGCACTTGTGCCACAAAGCACACTTTAGTTGATGCTGCTTAGTTGTTTTGTTGTTGCTGTAACATGGAGGTTGTTGGGACTTGAAACATTTGAGATAATGTTTGCAAAAAGCACGTTTATGTTTGAAATATGAAAAGATTTGACTTCTAATGGCAGTTTCACTACTATGACCACCAATCATCATTAACCTATTTTCATCCCAATTATCAAATTTTAGCTAAAATATTATAAAAGAAAAGAAAAGAAAGACACACTGTCATTAGTGAAACAGGTTTAATTTGCCACATGGGAACATTTGTTAAGGACCCCATAGCCTCTGATTTTGGTATTTTTAAATCAGACATAATCAGCTTATTGGCAATCTGACTGAGAATAAAGGAATCCTGCAGTCTCGTACGCAGACTTACTAACCTTAACTAATGAACTCTAATAGGGACAATAATTTATCAGTTGAAATGTTTTTAAATATAGATTTTAAATCAGCAACTGAGACCATAAAATTCTCAGGGAAATTTTTACTGTGATATTCAATTTAATTTTATTCATACAGCACCAAATCACAACATCAGTCATCTCAAGGTGCTTTATATTGTAAGGTACACCCTACAATAATACACACAGTGAAAAACTCAACAATCGTATGACCCCCTATGAGCAAGCACTTTGGCGACAGTGGGAAGGAAAAACTCCCTTTAAACAGGAAGAAACCTCCGGCAGAACCAGGCTCAGGGAGGGGCGGGGCCATCTGCTGTGACCGGTTGGGGAGAGAGAAGTTATAACAGGTAACAGATAAGTTACCAGGAAGCCATTTCACCATACAGCCATATAACAACGTCTTTCTTCTTTTTAGTAACAAAGAGTCACACCCTGCTAGACGTTTAAAGCACTTCCATGTTCGCTTCCCTTTTCAGACCCTGAAACTATGTCCATCTAATGTTACTGGCATGTCTTAAACTTGAAACACATTTCACTGGACTATTTTCATAATATCTATTATGTAGTTCCATAGTGGCTAACATATTTACTTAAAATCCAAAAAATCCTTGCTTTGAGACCGTAAGGAAACCGAAATTTGTGTGAAGGCTGCGTCAGGAAGGTCATCCGGTGTAATTCATCCACTGTGACAACCGATTGCAAATAAGGGATCACCCAAAGGAAGCTTTTCATTTCATAGTATTTATTTGAAAAAGTTGGCAGCCTACGTGCTTAATTTTAGTCACCTGTGGCTATGGAAGTGATTAGAACATCTGAATTCAATGATTGTCAATGAGTCAATACCTTGTAACACCTGCTGTAAAGAAGATACTTATGTGGCATAGAAAGACTCATATTCATATCTGCATTTGAGTTGAACATTAATCAAAATACTGTACAGGGCAAAGGGTCCAGAAAACTCAGAAAAGTAACAGGGGTGGCTGTAGCTGTAGCTGTAGGGGTGGCTGTAGCTCAAGAGGTAGAACAGGTCATCTACTGATCGGAAGGTTGGTGGGTCGATCCCTGGCTCCCCCTAGTCTGCATGCCAAATATCCTTGGGCAAGATATCAACCCCAAGTTGCTCTCCAATGCATTCATCAGAGTACGAACGTGTGCAAGTGGTAGTTAGTAAGCACTTAAAAGCATAGAAGACAGTGCTGGTGTGAATGGGTGAATGTGGCATGTTGTATAGAGTGCTTTGAGTACTCTGAGAGAGTAGAAAAGCACTATACAGTGGTCCCTCGTTTATCGCGGTAGTTACGTTCTAAAAATAACCCACGATAGGTGAAATCTGCAAAGTAGCCAACTTTATTTTTTACAATTATTATAGATCTTTTAAGGCTATAAAACCCCTCACTACACACTTTGTACAGTTTTCTCAGACAGGCATCAACATTTTCAAACTTTTCTCACTTGTTTAAACACTCACTACGTTCAAACCTTCGTAGAAAAATAAGTCCAATATTATAGAAAGAAAACAAAGGTACCCGCAGTTCCCTTTGACGGTGCAAAACGTTTCATTGAGATTGTTGTGTTTGTTGGGGAGAAAACATACAGTACAGCTCTTCAGAGTCACATTGCTTGAAGATTTATGTAAATTTGACAGGCTGAATGCATTCTGTACTGTACAGGAGACACGGCACGAGATTGATTGACAATGGTCTACAGCCAATCAGGACGCAGAACACAATGCGCATTAAAAAAAAAAAAAAAAGCATGCAAGATTGCACAAAAAAAATCAGCAAAACAGCGAAGCTGCAAAAGGTGAACTGCGTTATAGCGTGGACCACTGTATGGGAATGAGTCCATTTACCTTTACCATAACATGCTGGAAAGCCATATCCCAAAGCAACACAGACATACTATTAAATTAAAGGTAAGAGTTGGATGTTGCATATACACACTGAGGAGGATGATCAGGTGAGTGAATTGGGTAGCTGGAACAGATGCAAGGGGTTTGACATGTAAGATACTACGCAGAGAGGAACACTGCCACATTTTACATAGCGCCTACTAATCCGTGCATAATCGGTTTAAAAACTCAAACAAAATAAAAATGCTCTGTATAAACTCAATCACGGGGAGGTAAAGCTTCCAAGCTGAACTGGTCCCAGGTGTAGAGTCTGTATTAAACAAACTCTTAAAGAATTAAGAGCAAGACAATAAATACCCGCGCTCAGGTTGCTGATCAAACAAGATAATAGATCTGCTTCACGTATTAATCTCGTTTACATGGATCACACTTTTCTGATTGGACGTCTGAGTGTGTGTAAACACCAGATTGTATTAAATCATATCACATGTAAACATTTCTGCTGTCCCATTTTGCTTCCCTTTCAGAGAAGTTAAAATGTCTGTCACAAAAAAAGAGTATTTATTTATTTAATTGGGATTACTGTCAGAATTTTTTTGTAAAGGTAACTGCAGCTACATCTTGTGTGTGGGAACAATTACCTGAACAACTGACAAACAGTAAGCACAAATATTATGGTAAATCAAGCAATAATTAGCTCAATTATGATCACATTAGCATAACTTGTGTTGACTAGTTGTAACATGTGGTGATTTGATCAGAATGTAGGGTGGCTCACGTCTGCTTGATCACTGAGAGGTGCAACACATCATATGCTCAATTCAGGGTAAACATTGTAACTGTTCATTGCATTCATTTTCTCACTCATTCACACAGTCACCTTAAGCCACCATCTAAACTTAGCACAGTAAGGAAATTTGTGTTTTTTTGATTATTACTTTGTTGTAACACCTTATACTATTGGAAAGCCTGCTTATTTCCCTTTAAATTGTTCCACATTTGTAAGGAAAATGTGGATTAAACAGCAGAGTTGAGTATGTGGGTTGTGCCCATAAATAACTTGCCAAACTCCTTAATTTTTTAGAGTATGTGTACCTTTTAGACTATGTTTTTGAATGAGATAATTTTTAATATTGTACCTTCAGTCTTCAGTTGTCGAGAATTTCTAACAAAATACTCATGAGAAGAACTCCCAGCACTCAGCAGATGGTCTGGAGGTAAACCCAGCTCGACTATGCATCACATCTGGAGACAGCGTCACATCAAGATATGCAGCAGGATGCTACTGATTTCTTTATGGCTTTTCACAAAAAAACATCTGCGATTCTGTGGATGAGTCAACATCGAGCAGTCAGTTGTCTAGAAAGTGAAAATGTTTAATGGTGATAGTAAAGTTCAGAGGTTCACTTTTTCAAATCATAACCTCTAGAGTTCGTTCAACAACAGCAGACCTTTTTTGTGTTTATTAAGAGAAAAGTGGAGGAATGAGATTAGGTTAATTTGACTGATTCGGTTTAGGTTCACTTGTGTTTGGGGGAATTTTCTGAGAGAGCTTTTAATTCGACATGGACAAACACTGACAGCTGCACAGGTAGACAGGGGTAACAGAGGGTGGATAAGGATGTGGGGGCTGGACAAAAGGTTTGTAGGTGCTAGAAGGAAATTAGAGGAATCATATCGGTAAAGGAAACTAGAAGAATGGTCGAAATGTGAGGAGAGAATGAAGGACGACAGTGAAAATCAGGTGAATGAATAGAAGAAAGGGAAAGAGGGTGGAGGATGAAAAGTGTGAGGTGCAGAGAGGGGAAAGAATGTAAGAGATAAGAGAAGTCCAGAGGGCAACAGAGAGGTGAAGTGATTCAGAAAAAGTTGGAGAGAAGGGGGAGCAGCCTTCTTTAGCTTCTGCATCCAGTCATCACCAGTCAGTCTACCTCTTAACCGTGGCAAACAGGGGCTCCCTTGGCAACGCTCTAACTTATTGTGCTGACGTCTTTCCTCCTTGGTCCTAATGTATCCCTGCTGGTTGAAGAGTAATCATTTACCAGCCTTTCTCTGTGAGCTGGTCCGTTCCCCTGAAACCTCTTCTGTATGACTCTCCTCCTGTTCCTCACCTGCTCACTCTCCAATTGTCATTTCCTCAGGAAATAAACCAGTGGACTCGCAACTCCAGAAAACCTCCTCCTGTTATCCAAGTAAGCGCACCACATCAGTTCTCATTTCTGTCTCCTTTCCCTCAGAGCTCCTCTCGTCGGACCTGGAAAGATCTTCTGCATGCTCCTTTCAACCTCACAGCTGTTGCCTAATTCCTTGTATTAAAATAAAAAACTATTTAAACTTGGTTTTTGGCTCCGCCCTGAAACTTCTGTGTGGAGTTTGAATGTTTCTGTGTGCTTTCATGGGCATCCTAGATTCTTGCTCCCTCGTTAAGTTGTGATTTTTAATTGGCAGTAGGTGTGGCTATAAGCCTGTGATGGACCGGTGACCTTTCCAGCGTATGCTCTGCCTCTTGCCCCGAGCCAGCTGGAGCACAGGCCAACCCCACCATGGCCCTAAGTTGTAGTTAATTGAACCTGCTTTCTGCAAGAGACCTGTTAAAAAGGTGGAACACTGTACTCCAATAGGATGGTATTCACTTTACATGTAATTTGATGGGGTTTAAGCCACATTTTGGACAATTTTTAAGCTTTTATGTTTGAATTTCCTCTGTAGCTAGTTTTCACTAGATACTTCATTTAAAGCACCAAAACTAGCTAAACTGAGCAAGAAAAGTTTTCTCAAATTAGAGTATTTTGCTAAGTGAACTGCATGTTTAAAATTTCCTTTCTTGTACTGGTGCCTACAGCTGGCACACAAAATTACCCCTTTAGAGGAAAACAGTTTTAGGAAGGGATGAAAGAAAATCTTTTTTTGTGCAGTCCCTGCTGCTGCATGCTTTTAGCATATCAGACCTCTCTTGCTCTCCCTCCAGCCTGGCTTTGGGTCTCACCAATGCAGAACCACGTGGCAGCTAGTTTTTAGCCTCAGCGCTAATAACCCTGTGTACTGAGCCTTGGGAAATTAGCTGCTCACTGAAGCATGCCACAAGTAGCCTCATGAACCTTTGTTGGAGGAAGAGCAGCCACACATAGGTCAGAGGAATCAATGTCCTTTAGGGACCCAGAGGCCAAGCTAGAGAGCAATGAACTCTCTCTAACCTCAAACAGTGGCTGCGGTGTAATTGCACTGATGCAATGAGTGAAATAGGGTGGGAACTGCCATGAACTGAAGCTACAGAAAAGCATGCAGGAATGTTGTTTACGTGACGGCAGGGTGCCACGGCTAAGACTTATGAAATTAAAACAAAACCTTTCCTCTTTTTTTGGAAAAAGAAAAACCCACAGGCAAACAAGCACTTTTTACAGTGCTGTCAGGGCTCGTGAAATTCTTAGCTGAATTTCACATAATCTCTGTGCAGGTCAGATGTATCATTCAAAAATAAATAAATAAATAAAATCCACAACTTTAATTTCTTCTGAGAAAAAAAAGTTGAAGATGGTGTTTTGTAAAAGAAAAAGAAAACTCGTTTAAATTACATAATTGTAAAAACAGAAAACAAGAGAACATCCAGTGCATTTTCAAAACCTATTATTTCCTCCTTGGGAACCATGTGTGAAGTTCAACTTATTTTATCCAAACTACAGTTTCTGGAAAGCATCACTGTATTACTGTCTTATAATGATAGTGTTCCTACCTGTAGCTGAAATCAGTGCCAGACTACATAACTAACTCAAGACTAGTCTGAAGGTTTCGACTGAGAAAAAATACACAGCTGTAATTTTTTAAAAATCCGACAAGCATCTAAAACCTTAGATTTCACTAACATATTTGGCACGTACTTAAATTTAGATCTATTCTTGATGCATAGATGTATTTCTTAACAACATGATATTTTCCTGCATTGCAGCTGACACCCTTCCCACAATCAGCTGATAAATGTGCTGAATAAATGGCCAACAGTCAGCTCAGTTTTCCCTCTAGAGTGTTGGCGAATGAGCCGTCCCCAAGCAAGTGACCTAGGCCTGGTCAGGCTCAGTCACCCAAGGAAGCCATCTGAGACTGCCTCCACTCAGCCAGAAAGCACAAGGGAGGTGACTGGGGCATGGGCACATCAGTAGAACTGCAGCTCCCATAGGCCAACAGGGTTAGAGATCACAGATGCGGACAAGAGGTGAGGGAGTGTTTACAGTTTGGGGAAGAAGCTGATGGAAATTAGAAATGATGGTGGCAAAGGGTAGGAATGCTCTCATCTCACTGATACAAAGAGACAAGAAGTAGACACTGTACTATGAAGTGAAGTCTTTACTAAAGGAAGTTGGACTGCTTCTAAGAAATCCAAAACAAATTCCCTCCTGGCACCTAATGGTTCCTCATAGATAAACTATTCTGTACATCTCAGGGGCTGTGATTGACAGTCATGTGAGGAAACAAAGAGACAAGAGGTTGTTGGTGAGCCAAAGGTGATTTGTGTATGTCAGTGTCTTTTGTTTCCAAGACATCAGTAATTCAGTTTGGAAGAGACATAACATGGAAATAACTTGTATTTTGATATTCATTTAATTTTGGAATAAAGAGATAACTACTGAGCTTCCTACCGTTTTTAGACAGAAAATATAAGTGAAATTAACATGTCGCCTGACCATCATAGAATTCTCAATATTACTGATGAGAATATTATATACATATTATATACTTGCTGCCAGTCATGCTGGTTAGAGTTTGATATTTTCGTATTGGAGAAACCTTTTTATATTACTGAAGTCCATCCACCCATTTTCTGCTGCTCAACTGGGTCCTGGACACCCAGACTACCCTCCCTTCAACCAGATTACATCATCATTATGTTATAAATAGTGAAAAATAAATAAATAATAATAATATAAGTTTGAGTGATTTTTTTTCTGTTGGTTGAATCAAATGAGGAAAAAAACATGGCATATCATGTAACAAGATGCAATGCATATAAAGAATAATCAATTAAAATTGGAATTATGAACTTTATTCTTCTATTTGCTGCTGATGCCAGAAACTTAAATAATGATTCTGAGGAAAAATAATAAAGAGTTTAATGTAAAATGCTTGTAATGTAAGAAAATCTTGTTATAGTATTATAATTCTTCAGATTCAACTTTAATGTTTAACGGGCATAGTATTGACTGTACAGTGTTTACTGTTTGCTTTTCATTTGATAGAAGAAATGTAATAATAACAATGCAGAGGATTAAACTCATGTGCTCGAGCCTGCTCTGGCAGATATGGAAAATCAAATAAAAAACACACACCACACTGCACTTAAAACACAATAATTGTCATCAATAAGCATAAGCTTAGTGACTTAAAGTATACTTTTTCAGGGGTTTGTTTTTGCATCTAAATTTCAGCAGCTGCAAAAAACTTTGTCCAAAATTACAGATTTAATCCTGCTTTCCACTCTATTACTCATGTCTTAAAAACAGATAAAACTAGACATATCACGGGCAATATTTACTTCAGTACACAATGCCCATGACCAAATTGACTTGTTTTAAAACGTTAATCCTGTAACTACTAGCTCCTACAATATTTTAGCCTGCTAGCTATGCTAACAAGTCTATTGATGCTGTCTTGAGTATGACTCATAATCCAGTTTTCAGTCGCGTGACTGACTGACTTTTGGGAAAAACATTGCTCCACGGACACTAGTGGACAGTCAGTAATACTGCAGGACAAAACTGATGCTTTTTCCACTGTCTTGATCCAAGAGTATTGGATCAGCTGTCCATGGAGGAAAAACAAAGCCACGAATTTTGGGTACTTGTGATTTATACTGTGCCCTGGCAGCTTAATTTAAATCCCCTCTCTCCCAGAGCTCCATTTTGGTGACATCTACGTGTATCTTGTACAGAATCTATCACCTTACACTGCTGCCAGGATGAAAGCTTTCAAAGTACGGACAGCTAGGTGTATTTTCAATCTGGATGGGTAAACTAATGCTGCTGTGTGAGGTGACGAACAAGCAAAGGTAAAGCACTACATAGCTAGCTTAAATAAGCTAGCACACGTAAGTCTGACTTTTACAATGTTGTGCCAAAAAAGTTCCGGTAGTATTAATTATAATTCGACTTTATTGTTAATTAACTGGAAAAATCCCACAGCGAGCCTTTGGGCTAAAAGCATTAATTTTATAGACAGGACAGTATTGATTCAATGGCTCACCCACTTTATAATGACCTATTACATCCAAGAAACCGGTTTGAACATGTGCAAATCATAATTATCAGATCACAGACGTTTTCCTGTTACACTGAATCTGCTGCTTGCATAAGGATCAGTGAGGTAAGTAGATTTCCCCGAAAAAACTTTGTCTTGTACAATTTATTTTACCAATAACCACTACTCTCTGAAAAACGAGGGAGTTTGGTCTTTGTCATCCGTTAGAAGATGAAATACATTGACAGTGCACTTAGATATCGGCCCCTACCGTGCAATAAAACTAACTGCTGTTGTTTTCTTTTCAAGTTTAACAAAGAAGATAAAAAGACCCTGGGAGAATGTCAGAATTTTCTCTGGCATATCAACTTTAATGACTGAATTAATTGCACAGCACTTCACAGAGAGGCATGAACACGTTTCCCTTCATAGTCTTTGAAATCAATTACTGGTGTCCTACAAAACAACAGGTAAAACATAACTCCATGTTTATTACTGTCACAGTGTTTAATGCTATCACTCCTCATGAAAAAGGCCGCACATATGTTTCAAATCTCAATGGGAGCTATTTACCAGAGATACAGAACTAGACAGGCTCATTTGCGATGTGAAATATTTCTGGCAGTATGATTAATAAGCTAGGGTTATAGAGCTGCCATTGCTAACAAGAAGAAAGCAATAACAACAAGGAGATATTAATAACCAAATGGTGAAGATTGCTTTCCAAATCTCAGCTGCAGAAGTACTTTTATTTTGTAATACAAAATGTGTGTATTTTAAATTGCAAGGATTTTAATTGTCTCCAAATTCCTGCTGGCATTTATTTGAGTAAATATTGATTCACACGTTTAAAAAAATTAATTTAGAGGACTTTTTTGGTGACAATTTATTTGGCATATACAACCACAAGTCATGCCAGCGAATTCTATCCTGCCTTTCTTCTTTTGCTAATTTTTTTCTCTTACTCAGCTCAGAACTGGCATTGAAATATTCAAACAGTGAGCATCATCAGGCTTAGGAGGACATCTGCACCCATTGTCAAGAAAACAGGTTGTTGGGTCAGATATCTGGGCAGGTAACAAGTGTGATGAATGCTCCACTTACCTGAAACTTGGATTTAACTTGCTTTCCTCTAGTGCTTTATGGGCTCAAATTCAAATCTAAGATTTAAATCTGAAGGAGATGTTTAAACTATCTTCATATCGGAAACAAGAAAGCAATGCTAATTCCAAAAACAAAAGGTGTTTTAGTAAATTTTGTGCATCTAAATGTTTTTACATACAGATTTCACACATTACAATTAATAGAAACATGTTTTTTTGTACCTCTAGTAACTGGTTATTGATCCTTTAAGACTAGGTTGTAAGAAAACAAAGATTCCCAGTGTTCATTTTGACGCTGTAAGCCACTAGCCTGATGGTATTTATTGAAAATGCGCACCAGGAAACTAAACTGCTCTGCTCAGCCGAGCGCATCATGTGGATGAGTTTGTCTGTGGAGGAGAGAGAAACCCTCTTGTTGTGGTGACAGGGGTGACATTGCTGTTAGGTTGCCTTTTCTGATGGTGACTTCGCTTCCAAATGCTGCCTTTGATTGACTTACATTGCTGTGCAAATGTCTTGAGCCATCATTTCTTTATATTTTGCTTCCAAGGAGTTTGGCTCCATGGAAGGAGTCTTTTTTTTTAAACTGAGCTGTGGACTTTCTGAAGGTCCTTAAAAGTATTTCTTTGGAGATTGGCTACTTGTTCGTTTTCTATAAGTTATACCACTTAACACTGACCTGTGAATCATTCACGACTTCCTTCCCTATGGGATGAACCAATGTTGTGTCAACACATAAAACACAGATTAGCAAAAATGTAAAATTTAATGATAAGACACTTTCTTTAGGTGATTCTTTGAAAAGTATCAGGTCTGACTGACATAAATTAATGTTTGTGCCAATAAGGTTATTCCCAAAAAGCTACAATGCATCTGGAAAGTATTCAGAGTGCTTCACTTGTTACACATTTTGTCATGTTATATAACTGAGGGCACATTAAATACTTTTTTCACCTCACTATACCGCATAATGACAAATTGAGGAAATGATTGATTGAAATATTTGTACATTTATCAAAATAAAAAAACAAAAAAATAACATGTATTTAAGTATTCGTAACGTTTGCTCAATACATTGGTGAAGCACCTTTGGCACACTTAACGAGGGGAGGACACAGGAAGAAGTGTCAGGCCAACTATCTACAGCAAATGAACATTATCATAAAGTGATGTCCTCAAAAAATAAGAAAAACCCCATAAAGGTCTGACACAGGACCTGAGTGATGCTTTTGGGCCTTCAGCAGATCTCATTACAAACAGTTAAAGAGTGACTGTCAGGAGGCTGTTTTTAAGGAAGGCAAAAAGGGAGGAAAACTTTGAGGTCTCCCACATTAACACAAGAAATGGATTGAAAATTAGTGTAAACAGGTTTTATAAAATATTGAACCCAAATTTGAACTTGTTGGTTTCATATGTAGAGATCAGGAGAGCTCTAAAACAGTGAGTGTCTACAGTCATCTGTAAAACATGGTGGAGGCTGTGTCATCGTTTGTGTCTGCATTTCAGTCAGTAGTTTTTGGGATCTTGTCAAAATTTAAGAAATTTTGAACACATTTTTCATTTTGAGCTACTATGGAATGACATGTGAAACGTGTGTGATTGTCAGTAGCTTCGTTTTAAAACATGATAATTAACCCAAACACACTGCGCGGTCAGTAAAAGCATAACTGGATAAAAAACAGAACAGAACACTATCAGTCATAGATTGGCCTCCCCAGCGCCCGGGCCTCAACATTAATGAAGCTGTGTGGTCTTGACAGCTCTGTCTTGACAGAGAATAGCGGAAAAAATGGTAAATGGCCTGTATTTGTATAGCGCTTTACTAGTCCCTAAGGACCCCAAAGCGCATCCAGTCATCCACCCATTCACGCACTGGTGATGGCAAGCTACATTGTAGCCACAGCCACCCTGGGGCGCACTGACAGAGGCAAGGCTGCCGGACACTGGCGCCACCGGGCCCTCTGACCACCACCAGTAGGCAACGGGTGAAGTGTCTTGCCCAAGGACAAAACGACCGAGACTGTCCAAGCCGGGGCTCGAACCGGCAATCTTCCGATTACAAGGCGAGCTCCCAACTCTTGAGCCACGATCGCCCCGGAAAAATGTCGGCTGACCTATGGAATGTCCGGGTAAGATGTCTGGGTAAATATTTCTGAACACTATTTAAATATATTACATGAAAGCTGGTAATGCTGTGTGTTTTTTACAATGTTCATTCATTTACCAATTGGTGTCAAACAATGGCAGCGTGTGTGTGGCTGTGCATCTTTGTGGACTTTTCACTCCCATTTGGCCTTTAGATGATGAACCTGCTTCTCCTATGTTCTGACACGGCCTGTCCCTTCACATCAGGCTTCTGTGATGGAGACTGTCAGCGTGGCATGCTCGCATTTGTCCCTGACTCATAAATCCCTCTTACGCATGTGTGCTCTTTCTTTCTCTCTCTCTCTCACACACATTCACACACACACACGCACACACAAATCACCTTTGGCTCACCAACAACCTCTTGTCTCTTTGTTTCCTCACATGACTGTCAATCACAGCCCCTGAGATGAACAGACCTGAGATGAGACAGTAAATACTTGATGCCTTGGACAGCCCTAAAAATGGACACACGTGCGCACACTTAGGCATACACTCATCTCTGTGTTTATGCCTGGCTTTGAAATCCAGTCGTTACGTTACTGATCACAGAGTCAGACCTTTGCACAGAAATATTTCATGCATGCCTGCATAGAGTCAATTCAACATCTGGACGTTCTTATTCTTTTGAAATAATACATGGCTCAGTCGTGAGTGCTGCTTGATTGAAGCTGTGCCTGCTCTTCAGCTAATGACCGTTAAAAGTACCTTTCATCTCCCGGCAGCTTGTTGCCCAAATGTTTTCCTTTTTTCACAGCAGCACTGTCTAAGGGGAAGAGCAATGATAGCATGGAGGAGGAGGAGGAGGGCAGGAAGAAGATGTGGCATAAATGCAGAAGAGAACCTTAATAGTAGCACAGTTGAAGTAAGACAGGCTTGATCATAAGGGGATGGGGGCGACTCAGATTTAAATGATTATTCCTTCCTATAAAAGCTCCATGGTTTCTGATGTCAGTGCAGAGATCTGTATAGATCACTAAAATTGGACTTGTGTGAGCCAGCGTCTATAACTGGGGAAATAAAACACAACTGGTCTCAGGCTGCTAGCGTTTATGCCCCAAATGCTTTTACATGTGTGGCTTCAATGAAGGATTGGGGCATTTGCTGATGTTGCCACAGCATCAGCACTAAGTAGAAGGATTTGTTTTCACATATTTATTTGCTTTGTTCAAGCTGCAGAAGCTCATTAAAGACATATTGTGGAGAAGTGAGTGCCAATCACTAATGGTTGTCTTAAAGAGAGTGCGGAACAGTTACACAGGGTGAACAGTGTGAATTCAGTTAAGTGGGGTCAAGAGTTAAACTGGTAGTAGCCAACAGCATCGATACATTTCATTCTCCCTTCATACCCAGTCAATTCTATAAAACTCTCTAAAGTCATTTAGCATAGATAAAAATAAGTAATTAGGGACACTTTATATAGGTCAGTGTAAACCCTAATAATACAGATGCAGATCAATAAGGAGCAAAGAGAAAAATTTGTTACAATGTGTAACATTTAAGTAGTTTTGGCAGTGGCTGATGACAAGTGACATCTTAGAGCAGACGCCCAGATAAAGGTAGGAGAAAGTGATCGGCCCACCCAGAGTCTTGACCCTAGTTGTGGTACAGAGTTAGTAGATAGCTGATTTGCCAGGATAACCTGGATAAAATTAAAATGAGGCCTGATGGATAATTGAGCAAGAGCACTGTAATGGAGACCAGGGGTTCCATTACCCTTACCTGTATTTTTATTAATTTGAGTGAGTGGTATTTAAAAACTATATAAAAAAAGAAACACACATTTGTGGTTAGTGATTCTTTATTAGGTCATTAGCTGGTATCTAAGTCAACTGCTTGTGGAAGGTGAAGAGACTGACCATCATACCTGTGTCAGGAAAAAGAACCTGAGTTATGAGCTCCTGGAGCAAACCAAAGTACCAGGTTAGGGGAGTGTGGTTAAGGTGTTTTAATTTATGTAGTGGTGGTTGAAGTCTATATGTTATTGAATTAGATATAGGACTTGGTACAAATATAAATATGTCTTTCATGTGTTGTATTGTGGTTTGATGTTTGCTCATGTGGAGGTTTATGTTTTCATTTGGTTTGCTAACCCCAGACTTGGGTATTCCAGATGCTCACCTGAATCGGTAGAGTATAAATGGAAGTCAGTTGCTTTTAGAGTTGGGTTATTTGCTTTGTGTTGGTGTGTAAACTCATGTTCTCTTTAATAAAGTCTTCCAGTTGCTGGATACATTTTATTCCAGTTTCATGCCATTTTGTTTGAATTGACACATGACCGACGGCCAAAACTGACAAGCACTGATGTCAGATTTTTGAATTAGGGATGGAAGTGAGAATGGCCCAAATCGTGGAGGGGAATGGAGACTGAACAGCAGAAAACAGATCTTTATTAAATTCAACATAGCAAGTTAAACTTATCACAAGGACTATAGTTTAAATTTATCTGCTGATTTGAAGAAAGAAAACTAGAAGGGAATGTAATGTGATTGTCGGTCTTACACACTAGGGTTGTTATTTCAGCTGTAGCCATTTCTCCAGTATGTCTATGACATCCTTGCTCTTTACCCACATATGTGAAAAGCCAAATGTGGTGAGAGCACACATCACTGCCCTTACACGCGGATACCCAGACAAGCACCTTGGGCGACTGTTGATGTGAATTGGTTTTATATAAATGAAAATGAATTGACTCAAATACCTGGAACACATAAAGGCAGGGCTAGCAGCAGAAAGACTCCCACACAGAACAAAGCAAGTCTTAATGACAATGCAAGATGTCAGAAAGTCAGAAATAGCTGGAAAGGGATGGAAAGGAGCGGCGGCAGTGGAGGTGGGCTTGTGAGGCAGTTTGCAGAGGTAGCATCAATTGTATTCAGCCTTAAGCAACTTACATTAACATATCCAGTATAAGATTAACCAATAGAATGCATAGGGGGACATCATGTGATGCAGGCAGGAAACGATATTAGATTATCTCCGTTTAAATAATGTTGAGAAAAATTTGTACTAAATACAACAAATATTTAAGAAAAAAAACTGTTTTTTCTTTAAGTTTTATGAGCAGCTCCACGGAAGCTTAAAACACTTTGTAACAGCTTTAGATCAGATGTAAATTAAGCATACACACAGATGATTCGTCACGATATTAAATTTGCACAGCAAAAAGCAATTTAACCCATTTAGATTTGCACATTCTTATTATGTTTCTGGATTTGACTTTTTTACAGCACTCTAAACTTTTAATCCTTAAATTGCTTGATGTAACATTAAAGAGAGAGAGAGGATGTCGAGACGTCTTTGTTTCTGTCCTGACAGGCTTCACCTGTCACCTGCTTCTCTGATCCTGGTTCCCCAATTAACAGCACGGTGGTGTTCAGATGGAAAACACTCTGAGTTTAGGGTTCATAATCTAAATTGTGCAAGTTTCCTCCTGTCCTTAATATCTCAGCCTTACTGTCTGGTGACAGCTACAGTGCGAATTAAGTATTCCCTTTTTTTCTTATCCAGGTTTTGTCAGCCATTTGATGCGCCGCCTTGCTTGGCAGTGGAAGACAGAGCAGCGAGCAAGCACCGGCTTTGAGGGTTTTGATAGCTCATGTACAAACCCTTATGGATCATTCCTCGCAGAGCCAAAAGCTTTAATCAGTGCTCCTCCAATATGTTGGAAAGGGGCGGATTTGGAAAGAGCTTGAAATAGTTATTGAACAAACAAGCATGCTTGTTTATGTCCTCGGTGTAGGCTTGCCTCCCAGGGATGAATTACATGGATGTCTGCAAGATGGCTGCCATCTCGATAACATCCGAGTGTGGGAAAATGTGATGGACAGACTGTCTCACATGAACACGCTTCCACACTGCTCACCTCTCTCCCTGACAGTTTGAGAGGTGTCACAGTCTTAAGGATGCAGAGAGGGGGCAGGAGAAAGCAGGTTTCTGCTCACGTCCTCTCCCTGTGTGTCTGACATGTAACGCTTAATGAGAGATGCACATTTGGCACCTTGTTCTGTCTGTACATTCTTTTTCATCCTGGCTCACGTGCTGCTGAGACACTACGAGTCTGGCTTGTTGAGTGAGCATATATCAAAAGAAAGTGGCGTGTGCAGCGTTTGTTGATTGATGGTGTCTATCCACTTAAAGTTGTGAGTTAAGCCTACATTTCAGTCCGATATGGGCTCTCTGTGATCTATATCTCTTTTTAGTCAGACCCTCAGAGACCTGGTGGAAGCTGTGATCATACTGGAACCCCAGTATGCCTGAGCACTGCGCTTCACATCTCTGATCTCCTTCTCTCTCTCTATTTTTTTTTTTTGTGTGTGTAATTGCTGTGATCCTTTGGAGTGAGGTGGTGTGTTTACGCCTGTGATATTCAAAGATATTGTTAGTCATTAAAAAAAACTCAATTTCAGAAAAGAGCACCCCAAAAAGCTTGTGTCAAGTGCTCAGATTTTCTTAAACAGGCCATTTATTGATGTGGTTCACTAATGATCACGCTGGTGTCACTCATTGCTTGTTTTATTGATTGATAGCCACTGTTTCTTTCACTGGCAGAAATCTTGTTATTTCAAATATAAATTCCAAGCTGTCATTAAACTGATGGGTCAGTGCATACATTACAAACACAAAGGCCAGGAAAGCCTCAAGATGAGTGAGTGTAATGAGAAAAACCAAGCTCTGGCATCATAATATTAAGATGATGAGGGCACCGACAGAGGCAGACATCTTTGACGTCATTCAAAGGACACTTACTCTCTGACTTAATCTACAGCGTGAGACTATTTGTACGTTTTTGAGTGCGATAAAGCAGGACTTTATTTTGCAGATTAAAGAATCTCTGTTAAGCATCTTCTTTCGCTGTCATTTTGTATATGACTGTGTGGAACACAAAATTCCTTTCACTGCATCAACACCACAGTAACCCAATAAAATGATGCGGGGTTAAAAAAAATGGTTCAAGGCAGCTATCTAATTTTGCATGAGCACATATCAGCCCTCCAGGCAGATCAATTTTCTGCCCGACCTCATCAGGTTTAAAGAGGTGAGACTCTGCTCGCAGTCCATTAAGCTCATTAGGAAATGAGTGAGAAATGCTATGTGAGAAGAGAGTAATCTGAGAGAGTATACGGTGTGGTATCTCAGCTCCAAAGCCTCCCTCTCCCTCTCTCCAACTTGATCCTGTCAGTCCACATAAACCTGTGTCATATTAATCCCTTAGATTACTTCAAGCATGCACAATATTCTTTTCATCTGGCATGATGGAGGTTTTTGTCACAACACAGACTCACAAGACCCCTAAAAGGACGTCATTTGAATATTCTTTAACATTGTGTAATTGGACTAATGAAAGCTTAAAGGTCTGTTCAATTCAGTTTCCCTAAACAGCTTCACCCTCCAGTGGGTAAACTCTGGAATATAATAAAATGAAGTACAATAGTTACATGTGTAATGCAATGCCATAACCTCCTAGGACCTGGCGTCCACATATGTGGACATCACATTTTAGGTTGTCTGGACCACAATACTAAATTTTGATCTACAAGGGCCTGGTATCCTCTTCTCAGAAACTACATCAGGTAAAAAGATAATTCTTTGTTTTTACATTTGTCAGGTCCCAATCAGCCCAAATAGCAAAGAGAAGTTCAAAATGCATGCCATGAAAGAGTTTGGGTCTTAGGTGGATAAAGGTGTGTCGTAGTGTTGACTGTTCAAATTTCAGCTGATTTACCTTTTTAATTTGTGGCTTTCTAAAGCAATGTGCAAAATCCAACAGCTCCAAGATATCAAATCATCTGTTTGTGTTGTGCTGAAGCTAGAACATCAAAGAACATTCGAGTCAAACTGCTTCCCTCAAGCAGCGTATTTCTTAGCTCCTTAGGTCTTTTAAGCATTCTCGTTGTTATTTATCACATTTTAGGTCCTAGCATTCGGTTTTCTGTCTAACTCACGATAAAGAAGCTCTTTTAGACCAACTGGCTCAGATTCTCTAACAGGATTCTCTAAACAAAATAAATTAAAATAAAAATGAAAACATGTTGTGTTTTTCCCCCATTTTTCCAGCATCAACCACGAATAGGAAATAAAACAGAAAAAAGTAGAACGCAATGCAGACTTAAAGAAGCTTTGATGAAAACTTTCATCTTCAGCAAACATCTTTGTGTGTTATCTAATTACATTTTTACGGTCATATACATTACACTGAACTAACCAAAACAACCTATTTCCCAACTTTAAACGCATGTAAAACTCACAACTGTAATTGAATATAATGCATTTCTGAATGTATTTCATTACAAGAGCTAGATTCTTTCATCCATACACATACAAACATAATAAGTGAACTACACTTAGACTCTGTGGGCCCAATTCATATGCTAAACAGGGAAATGATGGTAAAGAAGAGGTAATTAGGGAAGGAGCAGGGGAGAGGTGGTGAAAATGAGAAAAGTGGAAGCAGTGAAGCAGAGAGATTGAGGCATTTTAAAAAGAGATAAATGCATAACCCCCCCCCCCACACACACACACACACACACACACACACATGCACATACATGCACAATCACCCTACACATGCAGTGAAAACTGAACATCTCCAGGGCTGAGTCCCAGACAGATGTTCTTCTGCAAAGCAAATGCCAGCACGCTGTGTAAAATTATTAATGAGGAGTCAAATGGCATTTAAAAAAATAGCGCATTACAACAGCCAAACTGCACCCCTCACATTCACCTAGATTACCATAAAATGAACATTTGTACACAGACGATTGTACACACACACACACACGCTCCTACCAGCACTCTCTGATGGAAATGCCAGTCTTGATCTGGCAATCTGGTGAAAATAAATTACAAAAAACATCAGTCATCTGCTGAAGTTCTGATAAGGCTACCATCTCTCACAAGACAGGCCTGTTGCCTGTTGGCGTTCTCTGGCTGCATAGAGCATCAGCACAGATAACAATATCGTCTCATGTTCCTCTACACATGAGGTGAGTCTGTCCACCTGCAATCAATTTACCTCAGCTTGCCTCGCCTAGTTGCATGTTATCTCACTTGGTAAAAGTCTGAAGATTATTTACGTCTGTTTTTTTAGCTGAGAAAAAAAAAATCCTTGTGCGTGTTAGGCATAAAGATTGCCTGACCTGTTGCTTATATGCATGTGGAAAAAAAGAGTAATAAAGCTTCTCTCTCTTAAATTCCTGTTAAATGAAAAACATCGTGCCTTTGGTAGCGCAAGCCATTACTTTGAAATAAATAAAAGAATTGCACAGCTCACTAAATCTCTCTTTTAAATCTTTTCAGTCTTTTATTGTCAGTTCAAGTTTTAAAATGTTAATGTGTGCAAAAATGACCGTGTCCTTACTGATGTATTGCACCATATTAACACAAATAATATAAACTAGCATATGCAAGAAAAAATGGTGTGTGGTATTTGGGTCTTCTGCTCCTTTTTATTCATTTTATTCTTTTTATCCAGCAGATTGCAGCATTACTGCTTAGTGAATTCTCCAGAGGAAACTGGACCACTTCCTTGAACCCATTTTAGGGATAATTATTTCAACACTATTAGTAAAAATAGTTGTGGCTTTCTCTCTAGCAAGTAAGCAGATTTATTCAGTCTGTAAGCAGCTCACTGCTTGCAGAACAGAAACGGCAAATGCAAATTTGCTGTTAGTTTATTTTACAAAACAATGGGTAGTTATCATTTTGAAACCAGTTTTTAGTCAGTTAAACATGTAGCTTAAGAAGTAGCTTATGTTGATAGGGGAAAAAACTACAAGATGTTATATAAGGTTTTACATGTGTATCAGTTTTAATGATAATAATTGTAATTAATCCTCTTTTAACTATCCATCCATCCATCCATCCATTCGCTTCGGCTTATCCTTTCCAGGGTCGCGGGGGGCGCTGGAGCCTATCCCAGCTGTCATAGGGCGACGCCTCTTTTAACTAAAATAGATTAATTCATGAAACTTCTATGACTGACATTTTTAAAGCTCTAAAGATGCTGTCTCTTTTTTAATTTCTAGTTATATTTTAGTGGCGCTTGTTTAGTTTTTCTGCTGGAACGCTGCATCCCCAGCAAGCAGCGAGCATTTTGACAAAACAGAAAAACTTGAATCTGATCCCCAATGACAGCTGTTAACAAAACAGCTGAGTAGAACCTTTGTGAGTGGGGTTGTGAATTTCAAAGTTCAGAAATATTGTAATTCGACCAGTTTGAAAAAGACAACAAAAAACAAACAAACTGAAAAAAAAACAGTACAAGTGTGCCCTGGTGATGTACATCATCAGGGCCAAGTCCAGCCCTCTTACATGGAAACTGTGACAGTGAAGGCAGAGTCAAATAATTAATGATGCTAAAATGAAATCACATTTTAGTTTAACTATCTATCCCACTTTTGTCACTTCATAATTGGTCTCTTCAGTACATTTTAATAAAACCAGTGTAGAATACTTATCTGACTGTGCTTTAGCTGCCTTTCCCTATCAACAAGCCACTTTGATGCCATAATGATTACCTCCATTGTCATTGTGAATGCTACATGGGAGGCTGTGCACCCTGCCAAGATAGCAATTGTCAAGCACTGTCATGCTTTGGTAAGTGCCAATCCACTGTTGTGAGGCACATTAAATTTTGCACATTTTCTCTCGAAAATTGGCTTTAACGTGTTTTTGGTGGCATTTGGTACACAAAAGAAATAAAAATCCAGCATCAAAGACTCTATGGTGCTGAGCCAAATGGTTTCCAGGTCTATTTCACAGCATGTTTTTTTATGGTTTTGTTTTTTCAGCTGGATAAGCCAAAGACCTTAAAAATGCCACTTTTGTTCAGATATGTCAAGAAAATGTATTTTCAGTTAAAACTATTTTTTCCTTAAGCATTTACACTTACACTGATATAAAAAAAAAAACTGACTCAATAGTTTTGCAATTGCCAGATATTTTCTACATTTTTCAGGAACTACCTAACTTTTAAATTTGCTAAATTGTGCTAACTTCCCAGCAGACATTAATACACAACCACTGCATTTTTCCTTTTTTTTTTACATCTTAGTATGCGCAAATCTTTTTTGTCATGAATCATCCAAAATGATCTTACTTCTAATCACTTCAATTTGACTGTTTCATGAAGTTATTTGCATATTCTCCAAAGTTGTACTTATCAGTAGGTAAACAATAATTTTTGAAAAATTTAGCAGTATCCATGTAGGGCTCTTTCCCAACTCACTTTTTCTTCATCATTATTCATTATTTTTCTGAATTTCATTCTCTAGTGTTCTGTGTTTGTTATAACGAGACCCCTTTTTATCTGAGATTGCTCACTTTCTTAATAGACTACAACCCAACTTTTTCCTTAAAGGCAGAAAAGTCTAGAGCCATAAGTGGCAAGTTCTAGGTGAGTTAATGTTGAGCATTTTTTCTTTTTAAAAGTAAAAATGTACATTTTTAAATGTATTTATGAGTGAATATCATGCATTGTTTAAACATTGTTCTATGACTTGTAATGCATTTCTACATGGATATATATTTACTGAATAAGTATTTATTATTTACATAATAAATAACAATCATGACAAATTAAGTGAAAAATAAGTATGTACAAGTACAATAAAATCTTCCCAATGAATGTTACCTAACAGTTACAACAAGAGTGCAAGTGAGAGTGAAATCTACAGGGAAAGCCTTGTCACTGTAAGAGCTATTGAGTCATGTCAACAGTTGAAACAGTTGGTGGTTGTCTCAAAAGCTATTGGAAACATACAAAGAAATGTTGGTGAAACAGGTCTGAAATACTCCAAGCTGCTGGCCTTTCACTCTGTGCTCTCCCACTAGCTACCAGTGTATTGATGATAAAACATATATTAAAAAGAAAGAAATAGAGTTCAATTAAACAGACTGTACCATTGTCACTAAAAGTGACCCAAACCAGCTATTAGAGTCAGGACTGAATCAATATCCAATTCAAATATTGGGCTTTGGTATCAGTGAAATCATAAATTAAAATAAAGGGAACTTGACTTTATGCAAAACTTTAGAAGTGCTAGCATCATCACCTCCATAAGTGCAGTGGTTTCAATCATTTTAACAGACCACCACTTGAGTAAAATTTATGGAGTTGGTAAAGTCACTAGGCTATTGGGACACAACATTTTAAATCCACTTGCTGTCATCAAATACTCCACAAGACAGAAATTACTGGTGTTGCATTTAGAGGGAACCTTTGGAAGTCAGAAGTTAATCAAGCATTAACATTCAACCACAAAAAAACAAACCTGCTAATAAATAATTGTAACAATGCGAACAACTTTAGCTTCTTAATCAAAAATATTTTTTTTTAAATGTTTTTAATTTTTCCTGAGTTTTTGACCAGGATGTGTCCTTCACCATACATGGGACAAATACATAGGACTGCTTTCATGCATTTGCGCAATATCTCTAAAATTATATTCCAACTCCAAAATTGGATTTAAAATCCTTTTTCTCACATACAACAATATTAAGACTTAATAGTGCCTTATCACCCCAACAGAGCACTTTGCTTTCAGACTGCAGGCTTTCTTGTGATTCCTAGGGTATTTAAAAGTAGAATAAGAGCCTTCGGCTTTGAGGCCCCTCTTCTGTGGAACCAGCTCCCAGTTTGGACTCGGGAGACAGACACCCTCTCTACTTTTAAGATTAAGCTTAAAACTTTACTTTTTGATTAAGCTTATTTCTAGGGTAAAAACAGGTGACCCTGCATAATCCCATAGTTATACTGTAAAAGACTGCTGGGGATTCCCATGATGCACTGAGTATTTCTTCTTCACTCACCACTCTTAAGTCTCTATGTCTTCATACACCACTTTGTATTTAATCATCACCACCCCTAACCCAGAACTGGTCATAGCAGATGGCTGGTTCAGACAAAGGGTTCTTGTTGTTAAAAGTAGGGATGCGAATCGAGAACCAGTTCTCTACAAGAACCGGTTCTGGTTAGTCTGCTTGCCTATCGATCCTGCTTATAAATTCTTGCACTCATGCTACAATCAACGAATTTCAGTTGTCGGCGGAGGAAACTAGTAGGGCAGTTTACTGCGTGGATATGGGCCTTAATTTTTATTGCACAAAAGTATGAAGTTGGCAAAGTGCAAACTCCCTCTATGACAGAAACAGCTGCTAACACAACTTCAGCTCTTTGCAAGCACCTGCACAGATAGCATGCTAACACTAAGCTAGCCAGGCACCCAGAGTGATGTTAAAGCCGAGTGAACGCCAATCCCATTTTGTTGTGTGGGATTGTAGCTTCAGGTTTATATTGTTGAATGGTAATTATGAGACAATGTGTTCCAGGTAATTTTACAGATAAATGCAATAGCAATTGACAAATGTGTTACAAATTACTTACAGTAATGTAATGTAAGTAATTACTGCATTACGTTTAAGAAAAGTGTTCTGTGCAATACATTACTTTTTTTTGGAGTAATGAGCCCAACGCTGATCAACAAATAGGGGAAATACCTCCAACATGCACAAACATTTTGCCCACAGCATGTCATTAATTTACATGAATCTAATGTCTTTGATATGCTGCTTTGATATGCTGACGGTGGTGACTCCCAAAGTGGAGCCAAAGAATCAATAAAACAAGCAATGAAAAATCCAATCAATAAGTGATATCGATAATGGAATCAGAATCGTTAAATTCTTATCAATTCCCAAAAGGGAATTTTCCTTTCAAGTGTTCCCATCGTATGCTTATATAAAGTGCCTTGATGTGACTGTTTTAATGATTTGGGCTGTAGAAATAAACTGAATTAAATTGCTTTAAAACAGTCAGTTTGAACACTGATGAATAACAACCATTATTATATCTGAGCATTAAAAATATCATTTTGATTAAAGAGTTTTCTGTTCTCCATTTCCTGTTTTATTTTGATAAGTATTTTTATGGCCTCCTGGTAGTTTGACATCTTACTTTTTTTTCCCACTTTTGCAATAACATGGCTTGTCCTCATTAGTTTGACCTGTGCCTTGTTTCCAGATCAATTCCTTTGTGTTTGTGGTAACTTGTCAGTCTCGCTCTTCTTCTTTATGTAACTAACATTTCCAGTCTCTCTTTGTGCGATTTTGTTTCTTCACTTTTGCCTATTAGATTTTTGCCCTGTTTTCTTTTTGGAAATTCTTTTGTTCATTTTCTGAACATGCCAACATTTTTGTTTATTAGTAAAATTAATTAAACTGTGTCTTTGTTTTTCTCTGCGTCTTGTATTTCCATTCTTAACCTGAAACCTTACAGAATTCATGCAAATGAATATGATCGTTTTTACAGCTACAGTCAAAGTAAAGATTCACAATAAAATTCCGCATCAACTGAAAATGTTAACACTTAATTTGTTAAAAATATTAGACAAATGTGAAGCATTAAAATAATTAAATCACACAGCGGACCCATGACATTCAGTAACTGCAGAATACAGTATAGATATATTTAGTATTGCAGTATCTGTAGAAACAGGAGCAATGACAAAACAGTAATGTGAATGAGGAAATGTGTTGATTGATTTGAGAACTGATTAAGAGGTAGTGAGAATAGGGTTACCTGATCTTAGACTTGCACCAATGATACACACAAATGATATGAACAATACTATTAAAGTGACAATCATAAATTCAATTATGTTGCAAGTTTGTATTTAACAGTTAAATAGACAACACAGAAAAATTTACACGTTGGCAACGTTCAGTGATAGAGCACACAGTCATATGATATCTCCTAACAGAATGTCTACAATATCATAACCTCATAGACCTACAGACAATAAACTAATAGCCAATCATCCTCATATAGCTCTTTAGCTCTATGAAGCTCTATAAAGATCCATTTACAGCAAGCCTGTATTACCTCTTTCCTCAAAGGGTTAAAAGTTCATAAGGTTCCCCCACCAGGTCTAAAGTGTCTTTCTGACAAATACAGTACATTGGCTCACTGTCTATGGAATACGGAGATATAGCAGTATAAATGCAACCATCAGATTCACAGGAATATCATTTATGTCTCGCAATTATGTCATCTTTATTGTCACCGTGTGTACACTTTAGGCACATTAAACGTATGACTGCTCAGCTGAAATTACAGATGGGACTCGCAGCTGACCATATGGTTTTAATAACAAAGCTGGCCAATTAGCATTTGCTTTAAAACTCATCCTTCAGCGTGTCCTCCAAAATTGCATGTGAACAATAGGTTTGAAGCAGCAGAGTTCGCTTCACCTTTATCTTCATAGACAAGGGTAAGATAGGGCAGCGATATTAAGCAAAACTGTCCATCTGTCATCATGTTTTATTTTATTGTTTTGCTGATCTTTGCTTTATATAAGCTCTCCTCTCTGTGTGCCCCCTTCACTTTCTATCTATCTCCTGTCTGTACTCTGCGTACCCTAGGTAGTGGATTCTCGTGAAATGCCAGCTGTCAAAGTGACAGACGCAGTGTCACCTCTGTGAAGTCATGTCACAGAGGCGACAAGCCGTCAACATGTGCATGGGTGAAGCATGAAAGAGAGAGAGAGAGAAACAAAGCTTGATGGAGTGTGTGTGTGGGTGTTTGTTTGTATTGCTACATTTGAGAGGATGAGTTTGTGTTTGTGGTGTCAGGATTGTTGGAAAGAAAAAAAAACAGGTCAGGATGAAATTAAATCTAGGGATTAAATATGTATTGCTCAGGGGCAAAGATGAGAAGGAGCATATTAGACAGTATGTACAGTATGCAAGGTGTACACAGCATGCATGTAACTGGTGAAAAGGCAAGAGCAACAGCCTGGGGTGAAAGGAGGTAAAGTCATGACAGAAGTGGACAAAAGGGGGTGTGATAAAGGGATGCAAAGTGTCTTGTTGCATGTGGCAGCAGTGGACAAGGAATACATAACTAAACAGGGAGAAAGTATAAAGAGATTAAAGACAGTGCATTTTAAGAAGGCACAAATTTAAGGAAAGAAGGAGGCTGAGAGAAAAAGAAAGAGATGAAAAATACAGTAAATACAAGTTCAAAAGAACAATTGGATAAAATGAGAGAAATGGAGTATACAATTTCAAGCTGAAGGAAAAGGCAGGGTGAGGGGATTAGAGTCTAAGTGAGTATAAGAGACAGGGATGTTGGTGAGGTAGATGGATTAGAACCAAAAAAGACAAAAGGGATGGGATTTGTTATGCTTAGAGAAGAAACATGAGCGACTGACCAGCAGCTGAATTTGAACTAGCTTCCTTGCCAAGCCTGTGAGCATGACCACTCACACATAACAGGGACAAATGTTATTCTTATCTTCACTGTAAATGTATTTCCTGAGTCACAGAGAGTCTAAAAAAGCTATTGCTATAGCCTACTATTGGTACCCAGCTGTAGGTTCTAACACAGACATGATCCTTCACTAATTTCCAGCAAAGAGACACATTTGAAGTAGAGTGATTATTAATCTCGGACAAGAGACATTTTTCACATTTTCATATCTTATTAACATTTTATTGGGTTGTATGGTATATGATGGCGTACAAGGAGCTGAAATGAGCTTGCAGTGATGTGTGCCTATGCCTGTCCTTGGAGATACAATGAGGAGCATCATCAGAGGGTTGAGCCAGTACACCGCCACATAAACGAAACCACGTGGAGTGATTTTTATGATTAAGATGCTTCCAAAGACAGGGTGCAAGGTGTAGCTGGTAGGAAACACTGGGTGAGACCTGCTGCAGGACAGCCTGGAGAGCTTCTGCCTCTTGGCTGGCAGGGGAACACATTTGTGTCCCCCACAGAAGAGCTAGAGGTCGTGAAAGGTAATGAAAGAGAAACCTGAGCAGCTCTGCTTAGAGACAGATAAGAAGTAGGAATATGGATGGAATTAATGGATGGATGGATTCCAGACTGACTGTGAGATCAAAGCTCATTGGTGGTTTGTATTTGGGGCTCATATGATGTAGAATAATCTGCGATTGATAAGATTTTTTTTCCAGAATAATGATGTATCAGGAAGAAATAGAGGCGTGCCCCACCTGGGGCACTCCTCAACTCTTTTCTAGGTGGGTGGCATGACTTGTCCTCCTTGGGCTCTCGTACTTTCGGGTGGACTCTAGATGTCTGGGGCCTGGATCTCCTTCATGCCTGCTTCATGTCCTGGGGGGCAGGGCTATGCCCCCCTACACCTACTATTTGACACCTACATGGAGAAACCTTATGAATACAAGCGTGCTTGCACACACAGGTGTGCACACAGGTGTTCACACAGATGTACAAACAGGTACTCACAAACACACACTAGCTTGGTTGGCTGCTGCCTCTAAACATATCATGTGTTATTAGTCCTCCATGCTGCTCAGTAAATTTCAATATTCATTATTTACTGTTACTTCTGCATATGTTGGTTGTTGCTGTGGTTTCCCTACTGTGTTGTATTCTTTTTGCTTGTTTTGTTTTCAGCAGGTGGTAAAGCAGATTTTCTGTCTTTTCTATTGATCCCTTTTCTCCTCTATTTTTCTTTCCCCCTCCTTTTGATAACTCTCTTTTTAAGATCGAATAAACTATGACAATCGAGTGGACCAGTATAGCAAAGCCAGTCCACTTGGGAAAATAAATCGGGTATTTTTTGTGGCCTTCAGACAATAATGCTGATTGCTACAGTGCCAGACAGGACAGGCAAAAAAAGTGAACATATATTAATGGCAGACAACGACAATAACACTTCTGAATTTCTTCACTGCATGTGCAAAAGTGCAAGTGAAAACTATTCACATAAGCTTATTTTACTACCTTATTTATATAAGAAAACCTGCATCACAGCAGCATGATGAAGCAGTCATAAAGACTAAATCATGAAGACTGATTTCCTCCTTTTGTCCAGTATTCATCTAGCAGGACAACATTTGTGAGCCCATTTATCAAGCAGGCATTTCAAAATAAATAAATAAAAAAATCTTCTAGTGTATGTTAAGTGTTAACCTAATATTTTTTGATGACATTATGCTCCAACTGGGAAATCATTTCTTGGGGCAACAAGATGAAAATGGAGTCAAATCAATTTTGTTCAGGAGGAAATGAATGTGTATAAATAATGACAAAGCTCTCACTAGTAATGTTTGGTCCTGTAGTGAAAATTTGCCAGTTGATTTCACTAACAATAAAGAATACATAAATAACAAGTGTAGTCATTTTAATAACGTCTGAGTATTACAAGCCGTACGCCACGGTGAGTGTCCACTTGAGATTGAAATCTTAAGAAAATGAAATGGAGTGACAATTTTTCTGCAGTCTCTGGTGGCATTTGGCTTATTCATAAGCAGCAATCACTCCTGGGTTACCTGACCTGGCCCTCCATGAATACTAATGACCGCAAAATGATAGAGCAGCAATTCACTTTCTTAGCAACCAAACAGAAGGGTAGAGCAGATATGAAAATAAGGCAACTGGCAAGTCAACAAAATGCCCCGACACCTCTCTGTGGTGTCAGACGACAACACTTTCCCCAGGGGGTCTGGGAGGAAACCAACTGGCTTTTATTTACCTGGGAAACGCCGAAGTGGAGATAAGTGCAAAATGAGAAGGAGACGGTGGTGTGAGGAGAAAGACAGAGAATTAGAGCGAGTGGAAGATAATGATGAAAGGGCTCTTTTAACCCCAAGAAGGCAATGAGTCATCCAATCATGCATCCTGACTCAGTGTGGCCTGGATACAACACAAGCCTCAGGACATCTTTGGTCACCGTGGTTACAGGGCACACGGGTTACTACACGCTGGAGGAGGAAGTAGAGTGGAAACTCATATGTCTATATTTATATGTACTTTACAATAAACACTTCCAGAAGACCTTGACTCTCAGACATGGTAAGGAATATGTAGGTTATGCATGGTGCCTAAAAGCAGTTGGCAGCATTTATAATTGCTCTGTGGTCGGCTGTTATTTCAGTATCTGGCCAAGAGGGATATGCATTGTCAGTATTGACAGACAGACCCTGAATGACAGCTCTGCCTTCCTCTCCCTGTGTCTTTCTAGTCTCCCTCCTTCTCTCCATGACATTGCTCAGAATCTTCATCTCTCCCTCGCTCTCTCTCTCAGTGTTCCAGGGCCTTATAATGAAATTCATTACTGTTACAGATAGGAGAGTAACACCCGTTTAGAGATCTGTGTAGAAAATCAATCACTGGCTGGTTCAGTGTGGGGAAAGTTCACTGAGGTTTCTCTGTCACTGTAGTTGTGGTTAATGTCTGTGGCCTCTCCAGCTTTGGTATTTGGTATTATCAGAAAGGGGATTACTTGCATCAGCAAAAAGATGCCTTCTTTGACCTTGGCCACCTCTGGTATGTGTCTGCACAAATAATTATAGAGAGCTGGGGGAACTATTTGATTCAAGAGAATGAGGCATGGTAGTCAGGTTTAGTGCTGCCACCTACATTGATTTCTGATATAAAAGAAAGAAGGAGGGAAAAAAATCATCACGGTCACGGTGTGGTTTCTTAAAATAAAGAAGAGAATGAGATTTTAAAGTCAAAGGTTTACTCTGCGAATGCATTTTTAATGAATCAAAGGGAACTGTCAATGACACACTGCTGTATACGATGACTAATGGTGTCTTCTTAAAATGTAGGCAGTAACATCAGTGAAATACATTTTAGTTTTGTCTTGTATGTGTTTTCTTGAATCTCATAAACTCATGATTCATTTTGTAGCTGGCTGCTTGACTTCATGGCTCAAACTGAGAAAATTATTATGTACTCTCTGGGCCTGTGAAAGATGCCGCAGCCGCTATTCAGCTCTGCATAGACGGCTGCCCACCTTAAGAATTATATTAACAACCACATATGACCAGAGGACCTTGTTTATGCTGGTCAATATTTTATTATTGCTTCTTGGCCTGGTCTAACAATATACAGCATCAATGTGAATAAGGCTTGAAAAAAATTCATAAAAAAGCTTCAGTTTAAAACTTAAAAATATTAAATAATTGAATAAATGAATTATCAAGTGGTCCTAGTAGAGCCACAGGTAGATATAATGATAAGCTAGCAACAGTGTGATCATTACATGTTCAACTGCAAAATGAAATATGAAATCTGGAATATGTTTTCCACTCTGTCGAGTCTATTTCATTACTGGTGATGATCCTAACCCTAATCCTCCATTGTTAGAATAAATATATAATTAAAAACAGAGTAAAAACAATTAGCTTATCACAGGATAAAAAAACTCCCCAAAAAAACCCAACTTTTTTTTCCAGCTCTCCGTCAGGCTGGTGAAGTGTCCAGGGTGTAACCTGCGTCTCGGCCTATGATAGCTGGGACAGGCTCCAGCCTCCCCACGACTCTAATAAGGACAAGCAGAAGAGAATGGATGGATGGATGGATAGGTACTTTTAACTTGTTTTCAATATAACTTTCTGAATTGATATATCCACTGATGAAAATAGGTTTGAATTTAAGTGAATTTTGAGCTGAACATTTTAGGACCATCATGGAGTTTTGGTGCAGACAGGATGATGAAATGTTGTACCTTTGGTGTCAATCACAGGCACATCTGAAATCATACCTTGATGATGTGGGCTTCATAGATAATTGGCAAACCTTCTGGAGGAAACCTGGTCTTGTTAGGAGAGACGGCATCCATCCCACTTTGGATGGAGCAGCTCTCATTTCTAGAAATATGGACCAATTTATTAAACCCCCCAAAATATGACTATCCAGAGTTGGGACCAGGAAGCAGAGTTGCAGTCTTACATGCCTCTCTGCAGCTTCTCTCCTCCTGCTACCCCCCCAAAAGACCATCTCCATAGAGACTGTGTCAGCTCCCAAACAGACAAAAAACAAACCAAAAACCAGCAATAAACAACTGAAACATAAAAAAATCACAAAGAAAGAACAATACAGTATCCACATCTGAACCAAAGAGTAAAACAGTGAAATGTGGATTATTAAATATTAGGTCTCTCTCCTGCAAGTCTCTGTTAGTACATGACTTAATAATTGATCAACTCTGCCTTACAGAAACCTGGTTGCAGCAGGATGATTATGTTAGTTTAAATGAATCAACACCCCCGAGTCATTCTAACTACCAGAAACCTCGAAGCACAGGCCAAGGGGGCAGTGTGGCAGCAATTTTTCACACCAGTCTATTAATTAACGAAAGACCAAGACAGACTTTTAATTCATTTGAAAGCCTGATGCTTAGCCTTGTCCAACCCAGCTGTAAAACTCAGAAACCAGTCTTACTTGTCACCATATATCGTCCACCTGGGCCTTACACAGAGTTTCTCTCTGATGTCTCAGACTTTTTATCTGATTTAGTGCTCAGCTCAGATAAAATAATTATTGTGGGTGATTTTAACATCCATGTAGATGCTAAAAATGACAGCCTCAACATCGCATTTAATCTGTTATTAGACTCAGTTGGCTTCTCTCAAAATGTAAAAGAACCCACCCACCACTTTAATCACACTCTAGATCTTGTTTTAACATATGGCATAGAAACTGAACATTTAACAGTGTTTCCTGAAAACCCTCTGCTGTCTGATCATTTCCTAATAACATTTACATTTACAATAATTGATTACACAGCAGTGGGGAGTAGACTTTATCACAGTAGATGTCTTTCTGAAAGTGCTGTAACTAAGTTTAAGAATATAATCCACCCACTGTTACCATCTTCAATGCCCTGTACCAACATAGAGCAGAGCAGCTATCTGAATGCTACTCCAACAGAGGTCGATTATCTTGTTAATAATTCTACCTCCTCCCTACGTACGACTCTGGATACTGTAGCTCCTGTGAAAACTAAGGCCTCAAATCCGAAGTACCTGACTCCATGGTATAATTCTCAAACACGTAGCCTAAAGCAGATAACTCGTAAGCTGGAGAGGAAATGGCGTGTCACAAATTTAGAGGATCATCATTTAGCCTGGAGAAATAGTTTGCTGCTTTATAAGAAAGCTGATTGGAGAAAATAAGAACAACCCCAGGTTTCTCTTCAGCACTGTAGCCAGGCTGACAAAAAGTCAGAGCTCTACTGAGCCAACAATCCCTTCAACGTTAACTAGTAATGACTTCATGAACTTCCTCACAAATAAAATTTTTTTCATTAGAGAAAAAATTACCAATAATCATCCCACAGATGTAATATCGTCTACAGCTACTTTTAGTACCATTGATGTTAAGTTAGACTCTTTTTCTCCAATTGATCTTTCTGAGTTAACTTCAATAATTACTTACTTTCACTGCTATGCAGATGACACGCAGCTCTATCTATCCATGAAGCCAGGTAACACACACCAATTAGTTAAACTGCAGGAATGTCTTAAAGACATAAAGACCTGGATGGCCGCTAACTTTCTGCTTCTTAATTCAGATAAAACTGAGGTTATTGTACTCGGCCCTGAAAATCTTAGAAATATGGTATCTAACCAGATTCTTACTCTGGATGGCATTACCTTGGCCTCCAGTAATGCTGTGAGGAACCTTTGAGTCATTTTTGACCAGGACATGTCCTTCAACGCACATATTAAACAAATATGTAAGACTGCTTTCTTCCATTTGCGCAACATCTCTAAAGTTAGAAATATCCTGTCTCAGAGTGACGCTGAAAAACTAGTTCATGCATTTATTACTTCCAGGCTGGACTACTGTAATTCATTATTATCAGGATGTCCTAAAAACTCGCTGAAAAGGCTTCAGCTAATCCAAAATGCTGCAGCAAGAGTCCTGACAGGGACTAGAAAGAGAGAGCATAATTCTCCTGTTTTGGCTTCCATTCATTGGCTTCCTGTTAAATCCAGAATTGAATTCAAAATCCTGCTCCTCACATACAAGGTCTTAAATAATCAGGCCCCATCTTATCTTAATGACCTTGTAGTACCATATCACCCTATTAGAGCACTTCACTCTCGCACTGCAGGCTTACATGCTGTTCCTAGACTATTTAAAAGTAGAATGAGAGGCAGAGCCTTCAGTTTTCAGGCCCCTCTTCTGTGGAACCAGCTTCCAGTTTGGATTCAGGAGACAGACACTATCTCCACTTTCAAGATTAGGCTTAAAACTTTCCTTTTTGCTAAAGCATATAGTTAGGGCTGGACCAGGTGACCCTGAATCCTCCCTTAGTTATGCTGCAATAGACGTAGGCTGCCGGGGATTCCCATGATGCATTGAGTTTTTCCTTTCCAGCCACCTTTCTCACTCACTATGTGTTAACAGACCTCTCTGCATCGAATCATATCTGTTATTAATCTCTGTTTCTCTTCCACAGCATGTCTTTATCCTGTTTTCCTTCTTTCACCCCAACCGGTCGCAGCAGATGGCCGCCCCTCCCTGAGCCTGGTTCTGCTGGAGGTTTCTTCCTGTTAAAAGGGAGTTTTTCCTTCCCACTGTCGCCAAAGTGCTTGCTCATAGGGGGTCATATGATTGTTGGGTTTTTCTCTGTATTTATTATTGTGCTTATAAGGCGACTTTTGTTGTGATTTGGCGCTATATAAATAAAATTGAATTGAATTGAATTGAATTGAATACCTGACTTTGTCTATTTGATACTAATCAGGACCATAACTTACAAAAAGAACATGGTGCTGATAAACTCATTACCTAAACACTGGAGTCATAGATCAAGTAAGTGGTGAATAATTGTGTTGAATTTACATAAATGTCAGTACAACAGGATTTACACTCACCAGCTACTTCATTAGTTACACCTTGATAGTACCTGTTGGAACACTCTTTACCTTCAAAACAGCCTTATGTCATTGCCACAGATTTAACAAAGTCCTGAAAACATTCCTTATAAATGTTGGTCCATAATGACATTAACACCAGCATTACACAGTTCCTGCAGATTTGTCAGCTTCACATCCATGATGCAAATCTCCCATTTCATCACATCCCAGATGCGCTCTACTTGATTGAGATTTGTGACTGAATGGTTCACTTGTTGCCTTCTGAGGAGTCTTAATTCTTCATAGCATAGATTCAATGAGGTGCTAGTAATATTCCTAATTATAGTAATACTAGATGTTGGTCCATACTGACATGATAACATCATGCAGTTGCTGTAGATTTCTAAGCTGCACATCCATGATTCAAATCCCCCATTCCACCACATCCCAAAGGTGGTGACTGTGGATGAGGTTTTAGTACAGCCAGTTCTGACTGTAATGTTCAATAAACCAGTTTGAGATGAGCTTTGTGACAAATTGCATACCCTGCTGGATATAGCCATAAAAAGATGGCTTTTAAATGATGCTCAGTTGGCCCTAAGAGGCCTGAAGAGTGCCAAGAAAATATCCCCTAAAACCATTACATTACCACCAGTATAGTATCTGTTGTATAAGGCAGGATGAAGTCATGCTTTCATGCTGTTTACACCAAATTCTGATGGTATTATCCGAATGCTGCAACAGAAGTCAAGGCTCAACAGACTTATCAGTGGTTTTCTAATTTTCTATTGTCTAATTTTGATTAAACTATTTGTAATAGGTTCCTGTTCTTAGGTGTCAGGAGTGGGACTCCTGTGATGTCATCTGCTGCTGTGGTCCAGCTGATTGAAGATTCAATGTGCTTTGAGTTCAGAGATGCTCTTCTGCATACTTGCATATTTGAGTTAATGTTGCCTTCATTGAGTTCATTCTCCTGTGACCTCTGGCATCAACAAGACATTTTTGCCTAGAGAACTGCTGCACACTGAATATTTTTTTCTTTTTTAGACCATTCAGACAATTTTCTGTAAATATAGAGAATAACATAAAGACCAACGACAGATAAAGTGAATAACACTGACTATCTCTTCATCGTGGCACCTCTTAGTGGGTGGGATATGTGGGGGAGCAAGTGAACATTTTGTCCTCAAAATTGATGTGTTAGAATCAGGAAAAATGGGCAAGTGTAAGGATTTGAGTGAGTCTGACAAGGCCCAAACTGTGATGGCTAGATGACTGGGTCAGAGTATCTCTTAAACTGAACTCGTTCTCAATCTGCAGTGGTCAGTATCAATCAAATGTGGTGAAGCAGCAACAGAGTCGTTGTAGAGACCCTTTCATGGAAATGGTATTCCCTGATGGCTCTAACCTCTTTCAGCAGGATAATACTCTGCCTCAAAGTAAAAACGGTTCAGGAGTGCTTGAGGAGTACAATAATGACCTTGACGTGTTGACTTGGCCTCCAGATTCCCCAGATTACAATCAAATCCAGCATCTGTGGGATGTGCTAAACAAACAAATGTGATCCATGCAAGCCGCACCTCACAACTTACAGGACTGAAAGGATCGGATGCTAACGTCTTGGTGTCAGATACCACAGCACACCTTTACAGGTCTAGTGGACCCCTAAAGGCGTGCTATGCGGCAGCAAAACGGGACCAACCCAATATTAGCTTGGTGGTCATAATATTGTGCCTGACTGGTGTACTTACATTAATGAGGAGTTGCACAGATCTTATCTTTGCAACCAGAGAGGAGTCTCCCCTTCTAATCAACAGAAAGAAATTCAGGTTTAAGGCAGCTGTCCATTAGTTATACTTACAGTGCTGGAAGTGATGTTCCCCTTATATACAGTATGCACTTGGTATGTATCAGCCAATTTGCACCACCTGTAAAAATTTCACAGCTTAACTAACATCCATTAGAAATAGCAAACTGTTTCTGCATAGATGAATAACAAAGAATGAATATGTGTGATATCCACCAGTTTAAGCGAACTGTCTGAGCTCTTTCTTACAGCCTTTTTCTGAGAAAAGATAAAGCCAGCACATAACATATGAGACAATGACCTGCTAATTTAAATAATAATTTTAATTTCTGTTTCTAGTCAGAAATTATTACAGTATCATGCTGGGCTGTACAAAAGTCCAGATTTCCAGCACAGCAATAATTTAAGCTGCAGAGATTCTAAGTGGTCTTTGTAGAGAGAGGAAGGGGGGAAAAAAACAACTTTAATTAGTGTGAAACATTTCTTACTAAAATGAGCTCAGTTATTATTTAGAATGTCAAGAGTTACAGTAAACAGAAACAAATGGACTTGAGTGTTTTGGGATCAGAATAAGTAATTCTTCCAAATTAATCACTAAAAAATAGAACAGAGAAGGACAGCACACCAACTGTTTTTCCTTTTTCTTTTACACTGCTGTTTGATTGATTTTTGCAGTTATGTAGCAGTGCAAGTTTCCTATCCTTGGGGATATTGTATTGAAAACTGTTACTTCACAGCAACCATATTTTCCAGTGCAGAAAGAGGAAAGAAAGAGCATAATTGCCACAGTAAATAAAGACATTCTGACTCTTTTAGATGTTAAATAATTACAACACAAGCATGTAAGTTTAAAACACCACAACAGATTTTATTAAAAATGTATTTTTTAAATGTGTTCAGCACTAAAAGTCCTTGAAATTCTAGTCTGGCAGACACAAAGGTGGCCATTGTTAATTCATTTCTTTTCTTTAAGCCCCAATCTGAATCTGAAGAGCTTGTCTGAGTCGAGTGACTCTGCTTTTTAATAACTGTGTGTAAATGTGTGATTCAGAACCTCAGCCTTATCAGCGCCCAGAGACTAAAATAGGGGCCATCACTCTGCCTGCTTAATACTCACCCTAGCACCTACAGGGACAGTCCAGGAAGTTTGTCACTGCTTGTCAGCTCTTCCATCAAATCCCCAGAGGGCTCTGCAGTCACAAAACTAAAACTATATTTCTTTTCCTTTTTAAACCCTATTGTAAGTCTGTGATGATAAGGGATCATGACAGGTCAGGACGCTTTTTTATCAACTGTACTTTCTTGTTGAAGAGGGAGGAATATAGATTTAGAAGTGATGCTCCGATGACACTTTGTGATTGATGGAATTAAAGCAAACATCTTATTTATTTATTTATTTACTTTTTCAACAAGAGTGTTAAAAAAGAGTATTGACAGTTTGTAAAAAGTATGTAATAACTTTAAAGGTGACAAGCATAAACTCCGCTGTTTTCACTGTCTTCACTGTGAGCGTTGTAATATTTTTTCTTTCTCACCTATTTTGCAAGATTCTAAAAAGGTAGCAAGGGTTAGAGTATTGGACAGAAAAAAGAAAGCAAACATACAGTCACAAGGGTCCTATTACCTGTATTACATTCTGTCTGTGATTGAGGATGAAATGCAGTTGGTAAAAAAACAAAAAACAAATAAATAAAAAAAATCTGGCCTTCAGCTGAGTGGTTTGTTTATGTGCTTCTGCAGAGAGCAGCTTGATTTACCAATCTCACTGATGCTGGCTGCTCTGTTCGAGTATTTTCCAGCCTCCGCGGGTGGTAGGCTGGTGTAAATTAATGACAAATATTCCTTTGTTGAATGTGTCGGGACAAATTCTAAAATATGTCACAAGGGGTGTGATCTATACACATTTATACCTCACAGCGCAGTTGTTCAACTTGTCATCAATTCAAGTATAATAAACTTTTGATTGCATGTGAGCAACTTAATGCATTTAGACATGTAGGAATGGTGAAGATGTCCTACTCAACTAAAGAAAAATGACTTAAGGGACTTTGAAAGTGCCATGAGTATTTCAGATGATCTATTGGGATTTTCCCCACACAGCTATCTCTGGGATTCGTAGAGAATGGTCTGGAAAAAGAGCAAATATCCAGTGCACCGAGGTTAGAGGAGAATGACCAGAGTGCTGTAAGACAACAGTAATTTAAATAGACGCTTGTTCCAAAGTGATGCAGAAGAGCATATGTGAGCGCACAACATGTTGAACATGTTGAATGCTAAAGCAGATGGGCTGCACGAGCAGAAGACCACAGCAAGTGTCACTACTGACAGCTGCTGTGACATTCAGATGGCAGGTTTAGAATTTGGTGTGAACAACATGAAAGCATGGCTTCTTCCTCCCTTGTACTAACAGATAAGGGAAGGAAATTTACTCCCTTAAGGTGGTGTTGGAGAGGCGGATGTTGTCCAAGAGGACAACATAAGGACGATGCTGGACAATACCTCCCACCCACTCCATGATGTGCTGGCCAGTCACAGGAGCACGTTCAGTGAGAGACTGAACTTACCCACAATGCAACACTGAACAACAAATATCATCATCATCATACAGCAAATATAACATTTTTTCAAATTCAGAGCCATTAATTGGAGTAGCAGTGTTTGTATTATGCAAACTTCAGTATATGTTTATTTATCCCAGATCAAGCTAAGATGTATTGCAGGTGTATTGGCCCCTACAAGTACTGTCATGGTCAACTAAGTTGATGACAGCTTAAAAGCTCTGCTAACAACATGTTTCTTGTTTTCCTCTCTCTCTCTCTCTCTCTCTCCCTTTGTCATGTTCTTATTAGATTTACTGAAGTTAACCACTTGCTGGGGCGATGTTATTGCATTTACGGCAACAAAACAAGTTTTCTTTAACTTGATTAATGTTATCTTCACTTAACCTGTGTCTCGCCTGCTTTACTCCATGTCTGCAGGGGTGAACATGATATAAATCAGAGATTAGAGAAGAGAGTGGAATTAGCACAACTATAGACTCAATTCAATTCGTCCATTCAGTTCATTCATAATGATTAAATGCAGAGTGGTTTATAAACACATAATGAGTGAAAAAAAACACACACTTGCAGCCTAGACCTATTACAGTGCATTTAAGGGATGATTCAGGGTCATCTGATCCAGCCCTGACTACATGCTTTATCAAAAAGGAAAATTTTAAGCTTAATCTTAAAAGGAGAGAGGGCGTCTGTCTCCTGAATCCAAACTGGGAGCTCCCATTCTACTTTTAAATACCTGAGAAACTACAAATTAGCCCACAGTCCGAGAGCAGTGCTTTAATGGGTGATATGGTGCCATTAGTAATTAAGATAGGATGGAACCTGATTATTCAATTCAATTCAATTCAATTTTATTTATATAGCGCCAAATCACAACAAAAGTCGCCTCAAGGCGCTTTATATTGTACAGTAGATAGCACAATAATAAATACAGAGAAAAACCCAACAATCATATGACCCCCTATGAGCAAGCACTTTGGCGACAGTGGGAAGGAAAAACTCCCTTTTAACAGGAAGAAACCTCCGGCAGAACCAGGCTCAGGAGGGCGGCCATCTGCTGCGACCGGTTGGGGTGAAAGAAGGAAAACAGGATGAAAGACATGCTGTGGAAGAGAGACAGAGATTAATAACAGATATGATTCGATGCAGAGAGGTCTGTTATGTATTCAAGACCTTGTGTTTGATGAGAAGGATTCTATTCTGGATTTAACAGGAAGCTAATGACAGCAAAACATAGTAGAGACTTTCACAATCAACTAAATTGAAATTAGCTTAAATAAATTAGGTAAATAACATACAGACAATATCTTTGTCATCTATGCATTAGTGATAAATATCAGTAAATGTATATTGTATGTGTTACAGCTTTACTTTAACAGATGTGGCCATAAAACACAAGCTGATACTATGTTGTGTATAATAACTTATTAGATAACAAAAGCAAGTCACAGCCATAATTTAAAGCTTTGATATATTTATTTATGTAGGGGTAAATTATCTATAGAAACCAAGGCATGCTTTTTTGTTCCTAAACACTAACAGAAAACAGAATATTTAACATGGTGATATAAGGACAATTGGCTCACTTGTGGAGCCGTTCTCAGGTGGACACTCAAGGAACTGTAGGAGAAAAACTACTTTTTACCTCCACCTAGGAGGTTATGCTTTTGTTAATGTTTGTGCGTCCCATTGTGTTATTCTGTCATTGTGCGTGTCTTTTGAATGAATTCTGATATAACTTTGTAGGGGTCTAAATTAGAGTCATGTAAACAATCCATTAACATTAAAAATGTTTTGTCCTGGTGATATTTCTTTATAGTACTATATAGTACTACTCTACACGAGTACTATATCCACCTAAATAAATATCATAAAAACAAATCATTCTGAAAATGATGATCAAATACTGGTTTTAATGGGGCAAATAACCAAAGCAAGCACTTTGTAGTTGTTTTTACTGCACTTACTGCACTAAAAAAAACAAAGAAAACAAAATTAAAATGTACAAAATAAAATACTTTTTCCCTTAAACTGTTCCCAGAGAGAGTTACCTTGGCAAGGTTTGCTTCTTTATTTTCAGTTTCGGGTTGTTACTGCACCACACACAGTATGAGGAAAGAAAGAAACATCTTTGCATGTATTTGGAATTAAACTGCTGCAGTTGAAAGCAGATGTGTATTCATCACATTATTTAAAATTTAAACCACTGCTTCTTTGTATTTGGGAATCATTAGTGTAGCATATGTGGTGTAAACATCATAGCATTTTGCATATTTCATGCATTCCCTTTTTAATATATGCTAATAGATCCTAGGAATGCACAGAAACACGTATCAGTGAAATCTTGTCAGGCTAACATGCTCTCTATCCACAGCTAAAACTGGCCTTTGAAACTATCAGTCACATTTGCATTCGCACACTAAGGTCATCTCACATTTCTTGGGAAAGGTCATCTGTGTTTTGTCGCTTGCCTCAGATTTACATCTTCTCACATTATCACATATGTCGCTTTGGAAATACTCTTACAAGCAAAGTGTGGAACACACTAAGGTGTTTGTGCTGAATATGCATGAAGATCACACGTCGTGTTCTGGATGCCTAGGTGTCAATGATTTCCTCCTGAGCCATTATCATAAACTGTGATTTATTGCAATAGTAGCACGGCTGCACCACTACATGATTACCCAAAGCAGTGGCATATAATATTCTAACCTGCATAATCAGAATCTCTCCCAAGAAGCAATATTACTTGAGAGGTTCTGACGCTTAGTGTTGTTTCAATTCCTCACTCTACCTGAAGTCTGCAGGGGAAGAAACGCCTGTCAATTTTCATATCGCCTCTTGATTTATTTTGAGCAGTTATTAAAGTTCACCTCCCTCTGAGAATTTCCATAATGATCTCTCTTACACTGGTATATATGAAGCACAAAGACTGCCTGGGCATACCAGCGTGTCTTTTATTAAATCTGTTGAGCTGTGAATTTACTCAAAGGCATGTATGATTAATGAAGGTAAGGATTCAATACAATATTGGAGCCTGTTTCACAACTTTGTTATGGCGAGGCGAGATGTGTAAGGGTGAGTAGACATTTCTCTCATCCTACCAAAATCATCTCAAGGTACGCTTGCTGCTTTTGTTTCGAGGTCTCACTGGAACTTTCAATACTAGAACGTTATTAGTGTATCAATAATTATGCTTCTTGTTCTCAGGCGGTTAAATACGCAGACCTGTGATTAAGGGGGGGATGTGTTGTGCATTCGGCTACAATTTGCATTGCATGCTCTTTTTCATGTGTGCATTCAGCGCCTTACGCGCTTGAAACAATAAACAGCTTCAGCATTCAGACGACATACAGAGGGCCAAATACAGTGATTGATTGCCCTGCATGTGTCCAGAGTAGAAAAGTGTTTCTGGTAGCAGGGGGATTGCCACTGCACTACATACTACAGTGAAGTGCTGAAAACTGCCTTTTTTTCTCCCTTCCTTGCTTCTTGTCTGCCAGTCATCTCTCAGTACGAGTTCAATCCCATGCAGCGGACAGAAACAAATTAAGCAATACATAAATGCTCAGAACACACATATGTGCCACGGTGGGCTCCTGCCTCAGATTTGTCAGTGCTCCCCAGGAGGCGACTGGAACGTAAACAGATGAAAACATCTAGACGTCCAGATGCGCTTGCCTCAAGATCCCAAAGCCCCCTCCCCAGCCCCCATTTGATGCAGGAGGCAAGCCGTAGCAACTGATGCTTGCCACTATTCAGTCAATAAAACCAGAAGCCCCCGTGGCATCTCACTCCGTCACCTTTTAATTACAGCCCTTTAATTTTTAAACAGAATCGAGGGAAAAAGTTCAAGTCCAGGCAGAAGGCAACACAAACTTTTTAATGTGCGCTCTTTATCTGTCTGGCTTTCTCAGTTCTTGTCACGCTACTCCATCTCCTCTCCTTTTACCTTTTCTCTCAGAGACTTTTATTCCTGCACTTCACTCTCACCTTTTTTTTCTTGTTTTCATCATCCTCACTTATCCTGCTCGCCTGATTTCCCATCTTATGCCGTCTCCGGCTTCAGCTATGGTTTTATAAAGAAACAACAACAGACAGATCTTCACAGATGAGTATTTTGAGAGAAAGTCAGCGTGCTCACCTGCATCCATCAATGTCACCGTTCACAGTTGGTGAGCCCCCGCCAGCATCCTGACATCACAGCGGGAGTTACAAATGGATGTGACACTCTTGTTCCTTTTCTCACAGCCCTCTCCCTTTGCTTGCGTGCCTTCCTAGCCGCAACATTCTCTGAAATACAGTGGGTATCTCTCACAGCCACTGCTGTGAACATCTATTTTCAATCTTTAACCTAGAGCATTTTAGAGATTTGAGGTTTTATCTTTGTCTTGGATATCTGTGCCTTGGTCCCTGCATTTGGGGTTTCATCAGCAGCAAAGGTGCTACCGATATCTCTCCCTTCCTGGACGTTACTGAAAATTTGGATTCTGTATGTGTGGGATAACAGCGTGACCTTCGGGTGTAATAACGTTTGATTCTCATAGGAGCAAATTAATCTGTAGAAAAGAAGATGGAATGAGAACTTTGTGGAAAGAAGTAGAGCTGTAGAATCCACAAAAGGTCATGATTACAGTCACTAAGAAAACACAGCAGATGGAGGAAATGGATTAAATTACTGGCTTACTGCTGTCAAGCATTTCTAAGAGGAAATGAACAGTTCAGATTCCTGTTGTCAGCTCCGGGTTTTGTCTTATTAAATCCCAAGTTTTTTGGTTGTATTTTGTTGATTTGTTGGGTTGGCAGCTCATAGTGTTGCCAGTATGCAATTTTCAGTTCCTTCTAAAGCCGCAGCTTTAAAGACAAACATGGTCATAAAGGTGCTCTAACTTTAATAGGGCAGTTTTTGCCACCTATGGTTTCATCATTGGACACATAATGATGTTTGGTTAGCTAAGCACCCATTTTTCCATGTGCCAGGTAGTCAAAAAGACTAATAGTAATCCTTCTCTGAAAAGGATGTCACCAAAATCAAAAGTTCTCTATAGGTTTTGTCACTGTTACAGAACTTCTCCTTGGATAATGAAGCAAATCAAGAAGAAGCCTAAATAGGAGAAATATCGTTTCTAACATGATAAACAATGGGAAAGGGTGCAGATTAACCAAATCCAGAGCGGTTTTGAGTACTAAACTTGACCACAACATAAATCAAATAGACAAAAATGCCCAAAGTTGGGCCTTGGCTATATCCCTCCCGAGTATGGACATTTACTTCCCTGTCAAATAATAATAATAATAATAATAATAATGGATTGCATTTATATAGCGCTTTTCGGGACCCCTCAAAGCGCTTTACAATACCACTATTCATTCACTCTCACATTCATACACTGGTGAAGGCAAGCTACAGTTGTAGCCACAGCTGCCCTGGGGCAGACTGACAGAAGCGAGGCTGCCATATTGCGCCATCGGCCCCTCTGCCCATCACCAGTAGGCGGTAGGTGAAGTGTCTTGCCCAAGGACACAACAACCAAGACTGTCCGAGCCGGGGCTTGAACTAGCAACCTTCCGATTACAAGACGAACACCCAACTCTTGAGCCACGATTGCCCCATCTTAAACTAATTCTAATGAGGTGCATTAAAAAAAGGCAGTCTCTACCAGTCAGGGTGGGAATGTGCTCCATAAAACGTTGATGATGATCAGTGTGGTGTCAGCTCTCAGGTGATCTCAAAGATCAGCTGTCAAAGAAGCTACAAGCAAAAATATGATACAAATATGAAAACATGGCTCTGAAGCTTCAGAGTGGAAGGGTTCAAACTGCACTGTAGTTTATTTGTTTATTTATTTGTTTTATTTTATTTTTCTGTTTTTGTACTTTTATTATTCTGAGGATTCATTCACTGGAAATCCAATTATGTGTCCAGGCTAAGAATTTGACTTTGCCAAGTGCTTGTTAGTCGATTCACTTTCAGTCCAAATAACGATTTTACACCTCTGCACTTGGCACAAAGCATTATCCACCATGACACTCTGCAGAATGCAAACAGAGACAAACTAAAACTGCTAATAGGAGAGCACATCCTCCAGCATGGCTGATCCTCTGTTTAGCATTTTGGAAAATTCAGCTGGTTCTTGGTTTGCCCACAATCCACCTTTCCACTAAGTATCCTGAAACCTTAGCTGGTAGTTTTTTGCTGAGAGACAGACAAACATTGTATCAGCTCTTGGCTTGGTTGATGCTTTCAGTGTAGTGGGGAGCAGAGTTAATTTTGACATCTACTTTTTCCATTTAGTTTAGTTGTTGTCTTTTGACTAAAAGGCCATTTCGTTTCAGTTCTTTTAGTCCTAGTCTAGTTTAAGTCATTAAATGTCATAAGATTATCGTAGATTAAATCCAAAGCTGATATAAATATAAGGTGTAAAAGTTTGTCCTGTTTTTATCATTGATTTAATTTCCATGAATTCAAATGTGAAATATCTACAATTTCCTTCCTCCCATGCATTGACATTTTGTTGAGTTTCCATGACAAACAGAGAGCATGGGATCTCCTCTGCCTGCACCAGACTGGCGTTTGTTGGCGGCAGATCAAATGTGCGTATCTGTCCTTACTGCACAGAGAGGTTACTTCTGATTGAATCTCCTCTCACCAGGACATTTTGACCTTGTTTGTATTTGTTGATGAAAGTGTCATATCATCTTATCATAGTCTTTGCCCTTAAGCATTCGTTTTTATTGAGTTTTTGTCTTGTTTTCATCAGAAAAAAAATCGTTAATGATAATAATAATTATGAAGAAAATTATTGGTCAGTCAAATTAGCACTGATGTGGAACAATAAAATATCTGTTAGATGCATCTGTTTACTTAACTGTGTATCCAGTTCAAAGTAGCATGGGACTGAAGCCTGACCCACCAGTCAAGCACAGGTGTGACACAGACACAGAACTGCTGACACTCACAGTCTCACATAGGGCCATTAGAGAATCACCAGTTTACCTAACTGCATGTCTTTGGACAGTACGAGGGAACCGGAGCACACTTGACAGAATCCACACAGGCAAAAACAGAACACACAAACTCTCAGTCTGTGTGGCAATTTAGTGTGGCAAAACAAGATCAATCAATTAATCTGCAGTGATGAAACTGCAACATTATTGAAATCATTTGCTTTATTTTTTGAAATTTTTTTTAAATCGCCCATAGACTGGTTTAAAGGCAGAAATTACAGGTGCAAGGTCCATAATATTTTTGCAACTGAATGGCAGCTGCTGATTTAATATTTGCTAGTGATGATGTAGAAATGTTATCAGACATCCAGGTACTTCACTGCAGATAAATAACATATAAACAATATTAGTAATGGTGATGATTGCTCTTGTCTAGGGTATTTCAAAGAATTCAATAAATCTTCTCCATCAAAAAACTGATGAGATGCGACTGTGAGCCTTCAGTCACCCACAGTAAGCATTACCACATCATTGCCATCAGATAGCAGTCACCTTGAATTAACAGTTGCCATCATACCTCAGCCTATTTTCATATGCTGTGTGTGTGTGTGTGTGTGTGTGTGTGTGTGTGTGTGTGTGTGTGTGTGTGTGTGTGTGTGTGTGTGTGTGTGTGTGTGTGTGTGTGTGTGTGTGCATGTGTGTGTGCGTGTTCTCACATATACATCTTTGTGAGGACCAAAAACTCAACTGTTACTATACTTGTGGGGCTCAACAGTCCTTTATGGGGCCAAAATTCCTGGCCCCATAAGTTTGAAGGCTTTTTTGAGGCTACAATTGTGGTTTTTTTGCCAGGGATACAGTTAGATTATGGTTAGGTTTAGGCATTCATTTTGTATGGTTAGGGTAAGTGGCTAGGGAAAGCATTATGTCAATTAGATGTCCTCACTAAGATATGAAGGGCATGTATGTGTGTGTGTGTCGTGTGTGTCTGTTGGGGCACAACGAAACACTGAAAGTAGTGATTTTAGATAGAGCAGCAGTGATAAAACCAAACAAATTCCTACATGCAAACACGTATATGTATAATTGCAGAAGACACTATAGCACGCTCAAAATCCTATGATTTTGAGTGCTGCCATAAGGAGCCAGATGTTTACTGTAGTACATCGCTTATGATATGAAGTTATCAGTTCATGATTGTCTGTTAAATGTCTCAGTAGCTGATATACCACACACCCTGCTGTTACAGATGCTATCTAATGCAGATTACCAAGTCCCTCTAGAATTAAACATAATTCTGAAACATTCTCAAACCTTTAAAGATTATTTGCTACAAGGGCGTAGATTTGGTTTTGGCATTGGTGGGGACGGGTGTTTCAACCACCGAACCCCGCCCTTTTTCTTTCTTTTTTTTCCTTTTCGTCTTTGCTTCTTGATAAAAAAGGACAAATATACTTGCCCACATATGCTATTCTACATGCTATTAAAACATGTAAAATTACAATTCATAGTTTTATATGTGAATTATATAATGTTAAATTACTATTAAACAAATGACTAAGTATTTTAGACTTTAGTTTACTTCAGCCATATTCCACATAAATCAGGTATCATACAAAAATAAAAATAGCTTCAAATACAGTCAAGACAATAAAAGAATATGACTTTAAGGACTTAAATGTGGGATGGAGCGATTTCGCAGGTCTTTCCTCCCCACTGCTGTCAGACTCCACAACAAAGACTTTTGCAGCTGATCAAACACACATAAGACGTTGTAAGTTGTATTTTCACTCAGGTGTATATAACATTTGTATTTTATTTTTATCCTAATGTATATTTTATTCTATTTTATTCTATTCTTTACAGTTGTGTACAGTATATTATTCTTATTGTATTCTAATTTTTGCTATATAACTTTGCACTGTCCACTTTCTGCTGTGACAAAATGAAAGGTAATCTTATCTTAACACGATTACTTCAGTTATAGTACACCAACTTCTCTTATACATTAGCACTAAGAGAACACTAAATGAACTGGTGGTTTTTGTCCATAAAACTCATCTAAGATGACCACAAAATTATTATTCTGTGCTTGATGTGCCTCACCTTTGGCCCTGGCTTTTCCCCTCTGACTGCACTAGGACATATTGATAAAATAACACATTGATTCGTGCCATATAAAAAGTGAGACAATTCAGATTCTTTGTCAAATCTACACTAATCAATCAATTTACATCAGCAGCCAAACAATTGTAGTGCAAACTGCACTACAATAAGTGGTATGGAATATTTGCAAAATCATGACTACCTCATGATATTTTGTCTCAAAAATTAACCCTATGAATATGTCAATGCTACTAGGATGAAATTATTGTGTCACCAACATTTTAACGTGAGACATATAATTCTAACAGCCTCTTTAAACTAATATCCTGGCTTGCTCGAGGCTGCCGTTTTTCTTACAGTTTCAATCAAAATTAGACATGTTGCTCTGAGACTGGGAGAACTAATAGAGCTGCTTGTTGTGCAGTTAGTGTCCAAAACACGTAATTCATGGTTGCATACAATTTTAGACTGATGTGGGCCAAAGCCCAGCATAGCCTGTAACGTTATTATGACGGACACATTTCATGAGTGAACTTGGCTTTAAGTGACTTACAGGTTTCTTTGAAAAATACTTTCTTATATGCACGTTCTTCCTCGTTGCTGCCATCCTCCTCTCCTCCTCGCAGCGCAGGTTTGCCGCTGCTGAAACTAAACAGAGCTCCCTGAAAAGCTCAGCCAATCACATTGGCCATATTTGTCACATGAGGTCGGACTCCAGTAGAGAACGTAATTTAACTCTTTCTGCACCGCTGGGTGACTGAGACGCTGACAGATCGATTTTTTTTCTTTCTATCGTTTTTTTTTTTTTTTTTTTTTTACAAGAAGCGATCAAATTATTGGTGGGGACAATTCAATAATCGCTGGATATTGGTGGGGACGTGTCCCCTCCGTCCATGCCAAATCGACGCCCTTGATTTGCTACATCCTAATTTGTGCTTCAGCTTTCCTTTGCAGTTCTGCTGCCCATAATGAAAGCTATGGGGAGATACCTGGATCCCCAGTGCTGCCAGATGGTTGCCATTTTCCTGGTTGCTGTCTAGTCAGCTGTTCACAGAGCAGCCAATTGCACATGTGAGGAGAACAAGCTAACACCTGAGGGCTTTCAAATAATGACACATCCAGTGGAGTGCAGTCCATACAGCTTGCAATAGCATGTCCTTCTGTGTTCTTGTTGTGAAGGTCATCATTGACTACAGTCATTCTCTAAATCAAGATAAAGACTTGTGCAATTTTCTGCAGGCTGCCCTGGTGTAATGGGCAAAAAATTGGTTCTCTTAATCCCCAAGTTTAGGGCCCTTTAGCAATCTCAAATTGCCCTTATATTTGGATTTATCTTCTCAAAATGTTATTCTAATATGTGTTAAATATGATTTCTGACATTCCAATGATGGCAATATTTCCTCTGCATGTAAGGCATCTCCAGTCCATATTTAGAAGCAGTGCACACAATTAAAGGTATCTCTGCAGGAAGTGGAGACTACAAGCTACATCTAATTCAGACCATGTTGGTCCTTTGCTCTTATATATAAAAAAAACATCCTGGAACAAAAGAAAAATGCTAACTAATCTTCTGAATGAATTATACTGGGATATACATACATGCACTCACTGAAAACTAGGTACATGGGTACATCTTCTAAGTACTGGGATGGACTTGGAGATGGAACCTGAACTCAGACTTTATTGCTTGAGCTCAGAAAACAAAATACAAAATAACAAAAAACTGAAACTAAACCGGAATCTAGAACTCACAGTTACATAACTGAATGAAAGGAGACATGACAAAGATCAGGGGACGACTCAGACAATAAATACACAAGAATCAGGGCAGAGAGGACACACCCGGGGCGCTCAGCTGAAAGGAATCTAACTGACAAGAGACAGGAAGCAAAGCAGAACATAACACACATGAGATGAGGAACTGTCAAAATAAAAAAGGAAACACAACACACAGACCGCAAACTACAAACCTGACATGGAACTGTAACTATACTCAGAACAAGGATAAATACATTCTGACAAAGCTAGAAAGACTGAACGTTAGAACTCGGATATACTTTATTTCACGAGTAAAAAAGTAAACACAAAACCACCAAAAGTCAAAATATATCCTATAGCCAAGATCCTATAATACTAATACTAACATTTTGCCTTCATAACTGCCTTGATTGTTTTTGGCATATATTCAACAAAGTCCTGAAGACGTGATGCTTGGGCGATACCAGGGGTGGCAGAACTGCAGGCCTCAAGGGCCGGCGTCCTGCAGGTTTTACATGTATCCTTAATCCCACAGCTGATTTAATGACTAAACTACCTTCAAATTAACTTCAAATTCTCTTGAAGTTCTCCAGGGGCCTGGTAATGAACTGATTATTTGATTCAGGTGCATTGTCCCAGGGTGATCTCTAAAACCTGCAGGACACCGGCCCTTGAGGCCTGGAGTTCCCCACCCCTGGTCTATACTGACATGATAGCATCCAAAAGTTGCTGCCCATCCATTCCACCACAGCTCAATTATGCTCTATTGAATTAGGATCTGGTGATTGTGGATGCCATCTGAGTACAGTGAACTTATTACCATGTTCAAGAAACCAGTTTGGGATGATCTGAGCTTTGTGATATATGACATATCTGGCTGGAGGTAGCCATTGTAAGATAGGTATGGACATGGGAAACAACAATACTCAGGTAAGCTGTGGCATTAATACAATACAGACTTCATAACACATCATATACAGAGAACATAACAGTTCCATAAGATAAGAGGAGCATCTCAATTTCAACTATATATATATTCACGTTACATATTGTGTATTGTGTTATTTAATTGAGTTTAGTCACTTACTGTTGTTACTGTCTTTAGGCAACTGTGGCCACATAATTTCCTCTGGGACTAATAAAGTATTGTGATTTGAGCCTGATTTTGAGCCTGAAGCAGTTATGTTGCCTAGGCTAAATTCTGACCCTATGATCCAAATGCTTCAACAAAAATCTAAACATCAGTCAGTGGAGGTTTCATTTGAGTCCTCAGTTTCCTGTTCTTAGCTTACAGAAGTGACACCTGGTGTGGTCTTCACCTGCTGTAGTCCATCTGCTTCAAGGTTGAAAGTGTTGTGCTAAGAGGCGTTCTTTTTCTTAGCTTGGTGTTAATTCGAAGTTTTTTGAATCACTGATATCTAATCAGCTTAAGGTATTCAGGCCATTCTTCTCTGACATCAGCCAGCCAATTTCACCAAAAAACGTCTGCTCTTTAAATTTTTCCCCTTTTCAGATAATTCTCTGTAAACCCCTAACATGATTGTGCAGGAAAAGATTCAGACGCAAGATTCAGACCAGCCTCTCTGGCACAAACACACACTTTTTTTTTAACCCTGTACGATGTCAAGGAGAGTGGATGTGCCTATGGTCATCTCAGACATCCAGAAGCAACATCCAGCTGCTGTGCAAACCTTCTGTTTACAAGGGACATCCAATCAGAAGAATGTTCGAGACAGTGGCTGTGTTAAGATGAGGTATAATAAAAATAAGGATTATTTAAGGGTCCAAGCATAAAAATATTGAACTGGAAAATGAACATTTTATGCCTCCACTGTGGTGTTACATATGTGCAAAATTGCCTTCATGTATAAACAGAGACTTTCAAACTTACAGACATATACGGAAAAAGGCTCAATATCTAAAACCTTCCGGATTTGGGGCTCCTCTCAGGAGAGACAAACCAATTAAAAACGACAGCAGAGTCTTATCCGATTTTTGTCTTTGTGTTGCTCAAAAATCTCCCTTCCTCATTTCCTTCTCTTCACCCCTTTCTCCTTTCTGTCATTTGTGGGAGATGGTCTAGTTTTAAGGCCAGCGTAAGGCGGGGATGGGAGTAGGTTGGGGGGGCATCTTTTGTGTCTTTGTTGCTCAGGATATTTGAGTGTAATTGCTGCACTTGCTACTAATTAACAGTCTAACAGAGATAAGCTGGCAAGAGGCTCAGAACAGTATCTGTGTGGATTCACTGATAAAGGGACACTTTCAAGAGGAAGCAGAAACCCACATGACAACCTATCAGACATGGACTAACTGAGAAGGAACACTACTTTCATTATAATTAGCTGGAATGCATAGGTTTTATGAGAGCAGCGCTAAAAAGTTTTGGTTTATGCACTATTTGTTTAGAAGTGCTTTAAAAGACCATAAACAGTTGGTGGACTCAAACTTCTAATTAGTTTTGGTTGTCACAGCACGTGAAAGAGAACATACGTTTTAGTACGACACACTGACTTACTGGGTTGAACGGGTCAGAAAGTCAATCTGAAGCGATGTGCTTCTAGTGCTGTTGTTACTTAAATGTGTTTTGAATTCCCACTCAAAAGCTCCTACTTCATCTTAGTACAAAAACACAAACAACCCAAAGAGACATTGTGGTGGCTGTGACAGTCAGACATGGCTCATAGTATGTTTTAGCTCTGCATCATCCCTGAGAAGTTCAGAGGAATTAATCCATCAATGACAGCAAAGCCCTAATATGGAGGCCAAGGAGGAGAGGGAATGTGTGCTGAGGGATTATGGATAAGCAGATGAGCAAACATTAGACATTATAACAGTAAACACTGATGTATTGCTTCTTTCTTGAAAGGGAAAAAAAAAAAACAGCGACTAGGGGATCAGAATAAGGGCCTCAACTGAAACTGGAAAAGGAGGGGTGTTGATGAAGTGGTTCCCCCTGCTGTTTGCAAATGTGAAAACGCTGTTTTTCACAGTGGCAATTTTGGATACCACAGCAATCTGGTAAGACTCATCCCCAACTATTTCCAGTCATTACAAAGCAAATTATAGCTGAATGTCAAGGCAATTTCCAGATAATCACTGGTATTGCAGAGATACACATTGGTTCCCACTCGTGTCCTTCTTTTTTTCCTGCTGATGGCAGTACATTTCACTCTCCAGTAGAAACTCAAAGTATAGCTCCATTCTCTCAGCTGGGGCCTATTATTCCTTCCTTCGGTTTTGTAGAGATTCAATTCCACCATCAGTCTCCTGAACTTGGCATCAACAAAGAGAGGCCCAATCCCAGTGGAATGCTGCTTTCTCCTACCTATCTTCTGTCTTTCATTCGTGGCTTTCCTCTTAACGGAGCCCCTTTCCTTCTCTCCATGATCGGAAGCGATAATGGAAATGAGCTGCAGCACGCTGATTATTTTTGTCACATTTTACCTCCACAGGGGGTTCAATTTTAGAGCTGCGATCATTATCTAGGAATGGAAGGTCCTATGGGCGACACAACATGACAGCGACTGCTTAATTTGACACTCACTTGCTTCATATCAGATAAAACACAGGTTCTTGTATTTGCACTGATGAGGAAGATAGAAATTAAACATTTACGTGGACTCTTTCAACTCGCAAATGCTTTTCAGTGTGTAGCTGAGACAGTGGAGGCAAGTTGGAAGAGCAATTATGACAAAATGCTGTGACAAGACAGGGAGGAGGGCTAGTACCAGTGACAGACAGGTGAATTACTCCTGAACCTGGACCTGGGGGATACTTGTCCCCATAGCGTACTGACTGGGTTAGGAAACAAATGTCATCATCACAGCACAGAGCAGCCAATCAGCTGTTGGACACTGGCAGGCTGTGTCAATAAAAGGGGGTTAAAGAGACAGAGCAAAGTGTTTGTGCACCTGTTTGCAGGTATGTTAGCTCATGTGATCACTGTTTTGATACATAGGCAGTCGTATTGTATCACACTGAAAATCCAAATATTGAGAAAAAAAACTGCCCTTGCCATCTGTTTCTCCTCTACCTGCAGTGCCTGCTCCTTCCCCTCCACCTAGCTACTCTTTTCACATCTGCTCTCCCTGCAGTGTTTGTGTTTACTCGTTCTGCGGCAACAGTTTCCCTTTCCTTCCTCTCTCCTCTTTCCACTTCCATTCTTTCCAAGCCACTGGCTGGAGCCTTTAATCGTCAGTGGCACCTGTCCCCAAGAGCCGTAATGTCCCCCATCCATCAGAAGTAGATGACGGGCCATATGCCCCCCCCCCCAACAGACACACACACACACACACACACACCATCCGTGCCTCTGACCAAGCAAGGTGGGGAGGGTTCACACTCTACCAGACCGGAGCCGCTGTAAGGTGTTTGTGTAGTAGAAGAGGACACTCATGGTCATTGGACCCGGACTCTTAATCATTGAGGCCTGATGTGTCTGTCTCACCCCTCCCGCTCCAGCCACTACAGCATTTCCCCCACATCCCCACGGGTTGAGGATGGAAAAAGGAGGTGGACAAAGGGTGGAGCACATGCAGAACTGTTCGTCTGAGGGATACCTATAGCCTGTGTGTGGGGTTCACCAATGCAGTGAGTGACACTGTCTATCTCTTGCATTGCTTCATAAAAATCAAGCAAGAATTAATTTATTACACACTAATTCTAGAATACACTGATTCCATATACGTAAATAGGATGATCTTGAATCGAAATGCCATTTTTAGATATTTCAATCTTGGTACCAAACATATTCTAGAAAGTAAATGGTCTAGGTCCTTATAAAGCAATTTTCTAATTAGTCACTCAAAGCACATTTAAATGCTTTCTATCTTGCAATCACAATGAATGCCAGGAGAGAAACTGGAGGTTTATCTTACTCAAGGATACTTTGGCATAGAGACAAGAGCAGCCAATGATCAACCCACCAACATTCTGCTTAATAGATTACCTGTTCTACCTCCTGAGATACAGCCACCCTCGAAGCATGGAGACTCTTGCAAGGGGTGTTATAAGTGACCACTGACACTGAAATGAACTTAAGTGTTTGAAGGTGTTTAAAGATGGTTGCCAGGTTTCCAGTCTTACTTCTGTCTTCTTCTAATGGCTTTGACCACATGGAAAAACACATTCAAACAAATTGAGGCAGAAATAAAGCATGTTCATTAATACACGGTTTACAAGTAGGTGTTGCTTCAATGTGTGATGTTGGGGGGGCTAAGTTGTTTTTTTGTTTTTTTTGTTTCTTTGATGTGCTTTTGTCATTGCGACAACAACCAATTATTCACAAAGCTAGCTAACTCCTTCAGTTTAATGCCAGACTCTTCAATACAAGGCACTTTATACTGTAAGTTAAAGAACTTTCAATAATACAGAGAAAACAGAAAAAGCCCCAACAATTATTTGAGCCCCCCCCCCCCGAGCAAGCCCTTTGGCGAAAGTGGAAAGGAAAAACTCCCTTTTAACAGGAAGAAACCTCTGGCAGAACCAGGGAGGCAAGTCAGGGAGGAGCCAGTTGGGGTTTAGGGGAGGAAGATAGGACAATGACACGCTGTGGAAGAGAGCCAGAGATTAATAATAACTCATTACTACATAAGAAACGACTTCAATTTCAGGATATCTTCATAATGTGATTCAGTTGGTTTATGCCTGCGCTTTCACTTGAAAGGGGTGCTACAAGGCTATTTGTTGTTGTTGTTGTTTTTAACTGGGGAGTGAATCATTAACTATATTCCCAGGCAAAATAGTAAGATAGAAAAAAGGATGTTTAAAGCTGAAAATTCTTTTTTTTTTTTAAAGCAGGCTCTATCTGTGCTTTTACCCCCAGGAAAAGTAATTTTCTACTATGAGTATATACAAACAAATCTAAGGCTGTCCAACTGCTTGATATTCTGCTTCATTCTGAATCATACGGATATATGCCTGCTCAAACAAAGGAATTAGGTGGGTAAATTGGTTAGGACATACAATTTCTGGAAATATAGGAATATTTGCCATAATATACTAAAGTCAGATCAATGCAAATACAGTCAATAATCACCCTAGACTTCGCTATGACTTGGTATGACTATGATTTTAATTCAGTGAAATTTATACACAGAGTACAGAACCTCTACGGTCCAAATATGATTTTTAAAGAATCTTCATAAAACTAATACAGTAGGGTCAGAACTACTTTTTAGCTTCTTCTTTTTTAGCTACTTTTTTAATAGTATTGGTCATAAGTATATGAAGTGGAGTAACATCAGTCGAATGTTTAAACAGAAATTAGGTTAATGGGTCACTACTCTTTTGATTCGTTTGAAAGAAGCAGATACACTTTATCACTGTATGCAACTATGGCAGCACAAATCATATCACCGTATTTTACAAGGGAAAGTTTAAAGTGACAGAATGTAGACATTTAGTGGTCCTAAAAATTACAAAAAAAGTCTAAAAACAGTGTGATCAAAGCTGAGCAGTTGTTTTGAAAAATGGCATTTTATTTCATCACAATTAGACGTGTCTGGAAAGCACTTTCTCAGAGATATCGTCGCTTTCATCTGCTCTCTCACAGAAATCACATAAATAGATGATAAAAAGCTCATTAACTGCTGTCTGCAGTGAAAACGGGTGCCAACAACTTCACCATTTGCTACATTACATGTCACTCAGCCATAATTGGAAAAATCAGCACAAAAAGGATGATCTGACAAAATGCCAGTGTGAGACGTTTCTCTTTCTCACTCACTCTTTTTCTCTATCTCTATATATAGACCCAGGAGATGAACAGGAAAAAGGTTTGCAGTAGGAAACTTGTTTGCTAGAAATACACTTGAAAAAACATGGAACTCTCAGTTTGGCTGAATATACACAGCAAGAGAAACATTTTTAGGTCTTTTTTCCCTACTTCTATCCTTCCTGTTACCATGGGGGCCCTTTAAGGGCTTTGTCTGCAAATTGCAAGCCATTTTTACTATGTGCACGTAGTGTTGCACATACTGTGAAAATCCAAGCTGCTGCCTGATCCAGCAGAGATTATGTGAGGAAAAATATATATAGCATGAATAGTGCATGAGAGTTTGAAACCTCTACAAAGTTTCAGAGCCACATAGTTCGTGGTAAAATGTCACTGTCTTTTAACATCAAGTACTGTTCTATCATTTTGTTGTGAAAGGAGTAAGTACAGATGACTTTTACAGCATAGAACCCATAGAAACAAAACTATGAATGCAGAATAGTGTTTTGTGGTATTTCTACTAAATTTTATTATTTGTACTATCTAGTAAATGTGAGGAGACAGTCACAGCCCTGCACACACAGAAGTAGTTAATTAAAAGTAACCACATCCTGGGAGCGCCTCATGATCACTAAACTTGATATGAAAATAATCAGAAAGGTGTAATATGTTCTACCATAAAGGACAGGTGAGATGAGGGGCATCTTGATCATGGATAGTGTTTGTGTGTATTAATCAACAGCATAAGAACATATCTTGGATGTAATCAGTTCTATGCTGGGACAATGGGAAATAATAATGATATTAATAATACATGTTTTTATTCATGCAGTGAATGAAAGTTTGAAAGTGTGTGCTGTTTTGGCATCATTAGAAAAAGGCTGTAGTTACAAATTACAGATTTACAGTAGGGGAAATAATTATGTGACTCCTGTCTGAATATTTAAGTTTGCTTACTTAAAAAGAAATGAACAATCTCTTATTTCTATGGTATTTTCATTTAAATAGAGAGAGACAGACTATCAACCAAGCATCCAGAAAAAACACATTACATTAAAGTTATAAAATGATTTCCATGTCACTGAGTTAAATAAACATTTGATTACCAAGCAAAAAGCGATTTAGTAAATAATTTCAACATTTTGTATGAAGACAAATAGAGAAAGACATGGATGGTTCTCATCTTCATTCCTCAGATCCTTTAACTATGCTTTTTGAGGGAGCTGAAAGACACACTTGTCTGTTAACTTGGGCCAGTACTATACTTCACATATACTACATTTATAAACTACAGTGGAATCCCGGCTTACAAAGACCCCATTTAATGAAAAATTCAAGTTACGAAGGCACTTAACGGCAATATTTCTGCCCGTGGTACGGCAAAATGCCCGCGTAACGAAATCCGCTGGCTCTGATTGGCTGAGCCCAGAATGCCCACAATGCCTTCCGGATCATGTGATAACCCCTTGGGTTTCGTACTTGCGTTTCGCTGTTCCACGTGAAAGACGTATTGTTGTTGCATTTAGCAATTAGCCTATAGTTCATTCATAATGGGGCCGAAAAAACGGCGAGGCAGCGAGTTCCGATCAAAAGGCTGCCGAAGAATATGTATGCTTTCTTCAGCCTCCACCACCTCCGCCACCTCCTCCTCCACCAAGAACTTTGTCTTCAGCCAGCATCGCCTCACTCAAAATGCGATGGAAAAAGGTGCTTTGACTTATGAAAATTTTGACTTACGAAAGACCCTCTGGACTGAATTAATTTCATAAGTCGGGGTTCCACTGTACTTTAGTGAGGGTAGGCAAGTATGACTGTAGGTAAACTTAAGTGGCTTGCAGAATTAATGTGTTGAATTGTTATAAGTAGCACAAGCTGGAAATGCTTTAGGATAGTATATTACACTAATCATACTTGTGTCATATCTCATGTGACTAAAAGTATATTTTATCCTATATTTTAGTGAATACTAGGGATGCAACGATACCAATTTTTTCAAACCGATCCGATACCGATACTTGGATCTGAGTACTTGCCGATACCGAGTACAAAAACCGATACTTCTACCACACACAAGTTAAACTTAACCAGTAGTAAAGAAACGACCCCACACAACTCTTTAACACAAACGAAACGTTTACTGAACGTAAGGGCAGAGACAAATACTGTACAACACATCCCTTTTTAAACTCAAATGATATTCCAATTCCTTAACCAAATGAAATACACTGTATAAATGACATAATTCCTTTCAAATTATATTAAACAACCCAACTTATGTTATCACCTTTTGGTAAGTGACTCACTAATATACACTCCAAAACACGTTATATAAATCCACTAAACATACAATATTCACACATGGGCCCCACACACACTCACATTCACACTTGTTGCAGGCCTGTTTGTTGCTCACGCCGGACGATGGAGAAAATCCTCTTCTCCCAGTAAGAGCACAAAAGTCTGACTTACAGTTCAGCTGATCGGTAGGTCGCCGTTCACCAGTCCCACACTAAATCCACTCCCTGCGGACCCGATGCTGTCTCTGCTACAGCGCGTTAGCGAGTCACTGTCCAGCTCTCCGACAGTCCATAGCGGCTGCCTCCGAGGCGCAGCCAAGCAGTCCGGGCTAGCCTGTAGCCTCGGCGGTCGTAGCTGGAAACAGCACGGTGGTGCGACCATTGAAACAAAAAGTCACTTCACCCACACTCTGTTGTGAAGCTCTCACACGGTCAGCTTTCTAGTCACACACTCTTTTGTGCTGGTTAACCTCAGTAAAACTAGCCGAGTCTCTCACTTTGGTTCAGCTAACCTCGTGCATCTCCCCATGCAAGGTCCCGTTTATGCTACCTTCACAGGCCTCCAGAAAATTAGAACTCTGAAAAATATTTTAACTCCTTCAGAGTTACATACCATAAAATAATACTTTTATGATTAACGTAACAGTTTGATTGCTCTAATTACCTGTATTTACCTTGCGACATATTACAGGGCAAATTATATTCAGGGTAGAGTTACATCACATAACATCAACTGTGAACACCTTATGTTACCGTGGCGTTTAAGTCCATGGGAATTATGAGTATCGGTTCATGGTATCGGTTAACTTTTACGAGTACGAGTACGCACACATTTTACAGTATCGGCACCGATACCCGATACCAGTATCGGTATCGGTGCATCCCTAGTGAATACCTTATATTTTGATTATTTCCACAAAAAGGTGGTGTTAAAACTGTTATGTTACAATAACTTTTTTTTGACAGTGTTCAGGAACATTCTGATGTACTTATTATATTCGACCCCATGTAAAAGTATGTGTGAACTTACCCAGTTACCCTTTCAGAATAACATACTCTATGATACAAATGCAACAATGTCTGCAATTTACCCAACTGATCAGTTAGTCCAGTCAAATCATTCACTGTTATGACAATTTTTTTTTCCCTTGTCAGAGATAAGACTCTCAGGCAAGGAAGAGTCTAACTGTGTGTGTGTGTGTGTGTGTCTTCATGTCTTCTGTTATCTTTGAACACAGGGACCATGCAACTCGTTCCCAAAATTGCTCAGCACTTATCTCAAAGTGTAGGCTTTAAAAACAAGTAGCAGTCATCAAGAAGACTGGCTTTTATAAAGCTGAATAGGAAAATGCATTAGAAATGGTGTTTGCAACATACACACACACACACACACACACACACACACACACACACACACACATACACGTTCATTTGAATAATTGAGTTTTACAATCCATCAAAGCCACATTTTGTTGTCTTATTTCCTAGAAGAAGCAAGGTCTGAAACAAAGAGATGAAGGTACAATTTGAATTTTGACCCTGTACAGGACTATGTTATTGATATATAATGAAAATATCAATCAGCGACATTTGTATAAGCATGTCTTAATACCGGCATGCCAGTGTTATTGTCATGCAAATGTCTTTTTTTTGTTTTGGTTTTTTTTTTGTTTTGTTTTGTCTGTCCCATTTGGTTCTTTAGCCGTCAGAATTGTTGTCTGAAGACCAACAAGGATACCAAATGGATTTATTCTGCCAAATGGATCATCATGGCATTGCCGTATTGGTCCATTTGATCAAACTTTGTTGTTATTATTTATTTTATTTTCAGTTGTTACAGATGGGACAGACATGACTGGGGGATAGGAAAGGGAGAAAGAAAGAGAGGAAGGAAAAGAAGAACAGAAGGGAAAAGAAACAGTGAGAAAGGGCACTTACAAAGACAAAGAGAAAGAAGAAAAAAAAAATCTCCTGGATCACCTGTTGAGAGAAAAAGAAGAGAAGACAAGCAAAAAAAACAAACAAACAAAAACAAAGCAACATACTAAACACAACACCATCACGTTAATCTAGCTAAATGTGAACATCAGTAAATACTAAATGTTGAAAGTTGTTGTGCAGCATGCAGGACAGACAGCGCACAATGTGCTTTGAAGTAGCAGCTAAGAAAGGTGTAGTTTATGTCTACGAACAGTGAACACCCGTGTTCACACCTGTGTGGATCAACGCGCTTGTATACAAAAGGTTTCCCCATGTAACGGTCTGCTAGAGGGTGTGGAGGGCCATAGCCCGTCCCCAGGGCATGAAGCAGGCATGGAGGAGATCCAGGCTCCAGACATCCAGAGGCCCCAGAGTGCGAGAGCCCAAGGAGTACCACCGAGGGGCATCCGTGCCACCTTCCTGGGAAGGGCTGAGGAGATCCCAGATGAGGGGTCACCCAGTAGCCACGGAGCAGAAGCCAGAGGGGCTGCACTGGCGTGCCCGCCGGCTCTGCCGGCAGCCAGCTGTGCCAGAGTGAACCGAGTTGCAGGCCCGAGGCCGGAGGCCGAGGCCCCTTTGCCCCGGAAGAGGCCTGACCGAGCGACAGGCACCAGGCCCCGCCAAGTAGCCACCGGGAGTGAGCTGGTGCATACCTGAGCGCCCAGCCCCGGACACCAAGAACCACCAATGCACCAACCCCTGAGGGCATCAGTTACCGGCAGGGAGTGTGGTGAGGGGAGATAGGCCTCCACACTTGGAGGGCCTGGGAGTACCCAGGGAGGTGGAGTCTAAGACCCGACCTGACATATAGACACAGACAAACAGGCACACACAGACATAAACATGCTTTCCCACCCTCATGCACACATATACAAACACTCAGCACTCACCCAACGTAGGGACAGACATACATAGACATGTACACACAATCATACTCCCCAAACATACTCTATGCCCCGGGTCCAGGTACCCTCGCCCCCAGAGGGGGAAACGGCACCCAGACCCAAGAGATGTGACCCTTTCCCCCGGGGTGGAGGCAAGCAGACCGCCCCAGGCTCCACAGCAGCAGGGAGGCCAATCGGACAGCCAACACCTCCTCCCAGCCCCCCGCCCCGATGGCTAGTAGAGAACGGGGGTGTGTGAAGACCCCATACCTGCATGCAAATGTCTTAAAGTCTCGGCAATCACTGTGCATTAAAAACTCATTGGCATGTAACAAACTATATACAAGTTGGGCTCGTGTTATGGTCACCAATGATTACTAAGACCTAAAAGCTTGGTCTTCTTGCTGCAAGCTTTATCTGCTGAAAGCGTTGATTCTATATTTATTCCCCAAAGGGGGTACATGGATCATGTGTGCAATTCGATAGGATTTCCCACAAATCAGATCACATGTTTAATGGTGAAACAGGATCCCCTGTGTGGCACTATGTGGAACCGTGTGTGTTTGTGTGTGTATAAGTGTGTCTTGACTGCTGCTCCCTGGATGCCAGCTAATGTGTTGTCATCAGGGTGTTTCAAGGTGGGATCACTTTCCCATGTCCTCCACGAACCACTCAGACGTGTGACCTTCACCGCCGTAGGTGCCTTGGGTGCCGGCTAACCTTTCAGATTCATTCACTGTTAGCGAGGATGACATATGTGTCTGTGTACGGTTACAATATTCAGCCCAGCACAAATGTAATTTGGAAGATCCTCATGCACCTTTGGGTCTTATAACTTTAAACACATTGTAATTTAACATCATAGAGACCATGTAAATGCAGGTCAAGAGTAATGTTTGATCACTTACACTTGAAAATGTAACCACCTTTAAAAAAAAAGGAGGGAAAATTGAAAATATGGTAGTAACAAGTAACAAGAAAGAACATTAGGTTACAAAATCCACTCATCAGAACTTATTTGTGCTTAAATGGTATGTACAAAAAATTTAAGAGAACTCCAGTTAGAAAATACAAGAGGTAAATGAGAAAATAGATAATGAAGTGTGTGTTAGGATGTAAAGTGCACATCTGTGTACTCTCATGCATGGTTGTCTCCTGCTAACTGTGGCCTTAGGGACAGAGTATGTGAATGTGTCCGCCTGGTGTTCACCGAGCAGTGTCGGTTAAAGGCAGGCGCATCTCAAGGTCAACCTCCATCAGGAAACTAAAGCCAATCAGGCTTGACATGACCTCTCCATCGCCACATGGCTGGGCATCGGTACCACGGCCAAATTCTCTCTTTCTCCTCCGACTCTCCCTTCCCCTCCTCATTACCTCCGCCCACGAAAGCGCTGCTTCTGCCAAAAACCTGCTGCCCTCAGCACTGGTGGAGACATGTCTCTCACTCTGTCTCTCACACTAACATACAGACTTGCTTACTCACTGGTTTGCTCATGCACAGTCATGCACTGTCATACACACACACAAAAGCAGCCACTGATTTTTTTTCTGTTCTCAGGTTATCCCTTCCAGATCCTCTGTTGCATTTCCTTCCCTCCTGTGCCTTACTCTGTTTATGTCTCTGTGACCTCTACACCATTCCCACTGCCACCATGACTGCCCACCATGTTGCCCATGAGCTTATTGTTCCTGACAGCAAGTATAAACACAGAAGCTTTGCTTAAGTAATTCAGAGTGCGTACTGTGAAAGGACTGCAGTTCAAAGTCGTTATTCTGACATGGAGGACTCTGAATGACATGAATCCAAATCTGAGTCTCTATCTTTCTAGCTCTACTATTTATTCATTTTCATTGGCTACTAAGAATTACGGATATACAATATTTTTACCATTAGAATAGCAAAAATTTACCGTACCCGAATCGTGCCACTTACTCATAGCTTTTTAATTAGCAAGATCCCTTAACAGCTGTTGGATGTTGCAACTTCAGGTGTGTCTGTTTCCTGTGGAGGGTGGAGGGTGGTGATTCAGTAAATAAACCCCAATGGGGAAGCAAAGAAATGACACCACATGCTCTGGTTGTGCTAAAAGTTACAGCCATATAAATAATACACCCAGCTGAAAATGATTTCAAACTGGGGTTTGGATAATTTGAGCTCATCTCTGTGGAAAAGATACCAGTGGAATAAAAGTGTCTAAAGTAAATGTAGGTCTTTTGTTAGGCAGGAAAAATTGTTACTACACTGGCACTCTTACAGTTTTTATTTATGATGTAAAAAAAAACCCAGTAAAATAAATGATGTGTTTGTTCCCTGAACCAAACAAGGGTGCTGAATTGAGGGATCAGTGTTTCAGCATTAGATGAAAAAGATGTGAGGTAAACATATGCAGCTTATTTAACTGTTCCCCAGAATTCATCAAAAATCATGTTTAAAAGCCAACAAAGCGCGACAAAACCAAATGATTAAACTGCTTCAGACATTTTAAATACATTGTTTTAAATGCAGGGTGAAAGTATTAGCTCTCCCAAATTCATTCTCCATCATGACAATGACCCTTAACATTACCACCAGAGTCTTAAGCAAAAGTAGTCATCAAGTAATCAAGAGACTGTATGACCCCACAAAATGATACGAGCATCATCAAAGTAAATGTGATAATGAAAAAGATGCATTTAAAAACATCATTAATTTGTATAAGAATCTGGACAAATTATCCAAGACACACAGCAATATAAACACATGTTGCTATGAGGAAGTGCTAACCACCATGCTGCTCCTATTAGAGGCATTATTTTTTACACTCTTGAAAACATTCTTACCTTTATTATTAATGCCTAAAACATTAAATGGTGCCGAAACTCAAATGATTCATTTTGGTGTTTATTTAGCACATGTTACTATATTGACAAGCTACTACATGCCAACTACTGCTACTGACTAAATGTGACAAATACATGATTATCTGAAAAAAGCTTCATAGCCTTTTCTTAAATGTGCCATGCCCTTTTGAGGAAATAGCAAGATGCATTATTATTAAAAATCTTGAGTCAAATGATATTTATTACCTGTAATTATAGAAAATACTTGCTGATGCATGGGACAGATTTGTGTTCTTGTTTAGCAGACAGACAGAAAAGAATAAAAGAGGCCAAACAAAAAGAACCACAAGAATTTAATCACTTATAGAGAACATAAAAAATAGTTCTGCAGTGAGGTTCACGAAAACAAGTTCAAAAAATAGAAGGAAATCAAGGAGAGTAAAAACAGACAGCACAGCAACTGCACAGGTGAACAAAGTAAAGAATGAGGGAAGCCACAGAAGGAAAATAACCTTCAAAATAAAACAGGAACCAAATCAAAGTGTAACAAAGATGAAGCCCACACAGACAAACAGGAGAGCACAGAGAGGGCACATAAACCATAACAAACAACTGTCCACAAAGTTTATAGGCTGAGAAAAACAGCATCAATACGCAGTGTACAGTTTACCATATGATTGACAAGTCAGATTCACAATTTGGTACATTTCTTTTCAAACAAGGACCAAAGACAGGGTAGTGTGCTGGTGAGCCCCACACAGCCTTTTCTTCTACAGGACCTCACAGTCCTGGGTTCAAATCTACCAACCAACTGAAGACTTTCTGGGTGGGGTTTGTTCTCCCCGTGGATTTTCTGTCATTCTGCGTGACAGAATGATGTTTATTCAGTTTAATATATTCACAAATTAATTAAAATACAAATCCAAACATGATGACATGCCATTAAAAAGTTGTTTGTAAAACGGACTTCCCAAAAACTATCCAAAACTGAATATATAATTCCCAAGATACATTACCATACTAACCTAAATCACTAAAAATATCTTAAAGCTACCCTAAGGATGCTAAAATGTAAATAACACTAATTCAATTCACCTAGACAGTGGCACATGAAAATTTTAGTATGAATTATTTAAAGTATGAACTTTAAATAGAAAGCTATTTGCATTTCGTTCCCCTCAAATGTTTTTCCCATGTATCTGTGTGAGAGGAAGAGGATATTGGGATAAGCTGTAGTTAAGCCTACATAGTATGTTACACATTGCACAGGTATTATGAAAAAATGTTGTGAATATGAAAGTCTCAATAAACCAAAAGCCATCCAGACCTGTTATATGGGAGCTCTTCATTATCACAATGATTTCATGGCTTGTCTTTAATCACTTGGTATCAAGGAAAAATCATTTAAATAATTAGCTTGAAGATATTGTTTATGTATGGCAGTAAATACTAATAGTTTTAGAAAGATTTTTTTTCATTTGGGGTATTTTCCTCAACTTTGGTCTCAGGGATCACAGAGGTTTTGTGATCTAGGGCAATGACATTGAGCACCTTCCAGCATTGCTTCTGATCACCCCAAGAAGTTTAATGTTTATGCTTATTCAGTCTTAAAATGTGTGTCAGCATATTTATATTTTTAATATATAGGTGTTTGACTTGGAGCTTTAATATGGTATTTTTAAATTGATTCTAAAATACCCCTTTTAAACCATTTTCAACAATATTTCCTATCTTATATTTCATAATAATTTCAGGTATGGTAGAGTTTGTGGAGTCAGTTATTTCATCAGTTAAAGTATTATGTGGAGCATCTTGACCTTTGCAACTAAGGACTGAATCCCAGTTTTATTAGTTTTGTGTTTTGACTATTTTGACTCTAGGCTTAAATCAAGCTAACCTTTTCAGTAGATAACAAGTACCTCTACTAGAGCGTTGATTTTCCCGGCTTTGAACTTTAAGTTGGTCAACTAACTACTTGCACTGTGTTCAAGCTAAAATGTCTATATTTATCCATGTAAGAATATCACATTTTGAATGACAGCGAAATGTCCTGCAGATATTTATGTTCCCTATATAGTCCTTCTTTTTCTTTTTTTTCTTTTTTTTTTTTTTTTTTTTTTTTTTTTAGCTTAGATGCGTATTCCTCTGGCACCACCAAGAGATTTAAGAGGGTTTGAGTTCCAACTATATGTTAATTTACCATGAAATTTGGAATAGATATTCATGTCCCACATGAATCCAAATGACTGTGACAGTCCCCTGACTTGCTGCCTGGTGCCACCAGCTGGCCAAAACTTTACTTGTCTAGTGAAATATGCCAATAACAAGTAGATGACACAGATGAAATTTGTTTTCAGCAAACAGCCATGATTCCAAGAGGATACAGACATGACAGCTTTTTAAAAGTGTAATGGATTTACACTGCAAAAAATGTTAAAGGTTTATGGGGGAAAAAGCTGTGCAGACAGGCAATTATGATAAAATGTAACAAATTAAAATAAATGTCACTTTAAACATTGTGTAGCTTTATGTATTACAGGCTCGTGGACACTGCAGCTAATGGAGCAAAATGAAAGTCTTGTTTTAGGACACATATTCCCTTAATTGCCTATGAGAATACACAGGTTTTGATTTCATTTGTGGTATACTGCAGCCTTAATGCTACTTATGACTTAAGGTTTTAAACCAATTCAGGGCAGGCTATTATTTAGAAAACTCCCACCATCTCTTAGAAAAGCAGACTTATCTGAGTGTTAGATTCATGTGTTAAATCTTCGCCTTGATGTGGTTAGACAAGAACAGCTGCTTAGCGCTCCCTAATGAATTGAATACTGGCTTGTGATTCAGGAGATTCACTTAACCATGCTGCATGTGTGAATCTGTGTCTTGCTCACTTTCCTCTTTCTACATGCATCTTTGTCTGCCTGCATACCGCTGAGTGTGCTCTCGCATGTGTGTCAATCAGTCCCCGCGTGAGTTTAATGCTTTTGTTATTGTGTGTCTATGTGCTTGCCAAGGATAAAAGATAAACAAAGTGGGAGAATAATGACCCTTCCTCCTTCTCTTCTCCTCTCTCTCACCCTCCCACTTTGTCTCAGCCCCTGTGATGACAGTGCTGTCTGCTGGAGTGTGCTGCTTCTTGTCTCTCGGCACATTGTGTACCCATTAACAAGGCCGTGTGTGCACACACCCCCCGCTGCCAGCCACTCCACCCCAACCTCCAGTCCCCTCCTCCTCATCTTCCTTTCCTCTCAGTCGTCACATCCACTGAGGGCTGACATGTCTTGGGTAAAGCTAAGTGCTCTGCCGCAGCGTACTTGCACGAGGGAGCAGTCCAGATGAGAAACTGGTAAAGGGGTGGAACGGTGGAAGCAGTGGGTCTGTCTTTAGTATTCAGCTATATTAAAAAATTGAATTTGACAGAGTTCATGCTTGTTCCCTCCCAGGCCAGACAGCAAGACCATTAGCATAGGGAAACACTGCATGGAGTGCTAATCTTCTCCTTTAGACAGATGAGCTAGAACTGAGAAGAGGGAGGTTTTGGTTTGGCAAGAGATGGTGACCTGACACGTAGTTATGTCCTTATCTTTGTGATGTGCAGTGTCAAGGGTGTAATTTGCTCACTAAAACCATGTACAATCAGAAATGCATCAATATCTAATACACCTTTTAAACTGTCTGAGACACCCCAGAATTGTTTATTTTATTTTAAAACCCTCGTTAGTGGCATGATTTAGCACTGAAAAAAATAACTGGAACTTAAAAATGAATAAAGTGCCTATGACAGTAAAAACACCCATAAAATAATGACAAATAGAGAAAAGTGTTGCATAGAAGAGAAACAGCACATATTTGTTGTGCGCTGCCCCTCCACTGGTATTATGAAGCATGTTTAGCAACAAATCAGGGCACAGGTAACTGTCTAGAACAAAGAAACCCACTGTAGTGCCAACAACAAAAACATGCCCATTAAAGTTGATGTATTAATAGTAAATAGGTAATGGCAAAACCTTTATTCAGGCATTGTCATTTGTTTATATTTTAGACAGATGGGCTAGTCCATCTCATTACATTTTTAGGGGGAGCCTCTGAGATGGATGCAACAATTTCAATAAGTACACTTAAAATACTCTAACTGGAGGTATTAGAGAAAGCATGGGTAAATACATTAAAAGACTTAGACACTTAAGAAGGTCAAGCATGCTAATTATGCTCTTAATCACTACATTGTGGTGTTAGCATGTCTGTGTATTCTCACTATCATTCAGTTTTAATGATGTATCACTGTTTTCCTTTCCCGCTCTCTCCCTGCCTTCTTGTCTTCTCTTCAACTGTCACTATCTATTAATAGCAGAACTGGCAAATAATAAATCTTTGCATAGATAATGTGTCAGTTTGGTTAAATAACTTGCTTTCTAAATTGCCTTCCCCCTGAGTTTCTTCTTATGAGTAGTCATAGTAACCCTTTGATTTTGTTAAGTCACAGTGGTGTGGATATCAATTTAGAGCAGTTGCATGTTTTAAAGAAAATATGGACTTTTGGCATCAGTTTATTGAATTGCAAGAAGATGGTAACCAATATCTTTTACTAGCCTTAATAGTCATGCATTCAGTGCTGACTCATGAGATTCAGCTGTAAGGTATTAGCCTGAATACAACAGTATGAATCATCTGAAGCGAGGGAGCGCTAAGTCTCATAAAACTTTGGAAACATTATTTGTGTGTAGTTTACAGAATTGCTTTTGGTGGATATTATTAAATTGCATCTACAATTAGGTTTTGGGAAGAAAAACTTTTACCACAACAGTGTGGTAATATATAATAAAAATTCGGAAGGGTTGAGGGAAGAAAATAACAAACAAACAAATCAGGTACTCTACAAATACTGCTTAAACTTTTGGCTTTCAAATACTATGTGTGAGAAAGGGCTATCCACATATTAGTGAAAAGATATCATATTTGCAAGTGCCATTGTCCTCCTTCATCCAATAAGTCCTCTCAATAAACAAAAAGGCAGAAACTACTATTGCAGCAGCTTTGCTGAGTTTCTACAATGACAACTAAAACATATTTTAGTGACTTGCATTTTTTGTCATATAAGAAACTCTTGCCTGAGTATTTGGGGTCAATATAACCTGAATTTGAGAATGCTGGACTAGAGCGATCATGCTGCATGTTGCCTCTCTCTCCTTAACAACATTACATACAAAAGCTCCCTTCAGTTGTTCACCAACAGAAACAACAAAGTCAGATGGGAGACTTGATAGCGCCACCCTACACTGAAAACGTGTATGCAGTCAGATTGAGAGATTTGCAATTTTGGAGTACAGTCAACTTGAAAGTGACTCAGGAGAGGCATATAATCTGCAGTGTTATCTGTGACAGGATTCAAAGGCAGCGATGAGAAGGGACCCCAGGACATTAAGGGGACTAAATAGCTCTATCAGGCCTAAGCTAGATCAGCACATGGTGGTGTAGGGATGCTTTGATCACACACGCACGCGCAGACACATACGGACACACACACATACACACACATACACACATGAAATACTAGGTAAAAAACACCCAACATGAATGTTGCCTCCCTACTCTTGCACAGTTCATGCCATGTTTTGAAAGCAAGTGAAGAAACACATATGGAGAGGCATTTGTGATTTACATGTTATTTTGGATTGCAGTTAACAGCCCTGACGTGGGAACAATGGCATATCATCTACATTCAAGCAAAAATAAAGGGAAGACAAACAAAAGAGGCCTGAGCAATATCACTGCATTGTCTGTTGTTTAGATGTTTGCTTTCTATTCTCTGAACATTCTCATCTTACCAAAACAAAAACGCTTGTTTTTGTCTTTGATCCACTGTTTTGTGTACACTGAAAGGCACTTTGGTGCCAAGTTCTCTCTCAGCGGGGGAAACTCGACTCCTATCTTATGCTGAAAAAGTCACAATATTGTGTTCATACTGTGCACACCCAATCAGCAGAACACTCCTTTTTGTTTTTGATAAAGTTCCAAGTCCTTTCTGGTGCTCGCCGTGTTATCCAGAGCAAAATGAGGAGAGAAGGTGAAAAAGAAATAAGGGATAAGATTAGACAGGGGTCTGGAGCTCGACTCACACTCATAATGACAGGAGGACATGGTATGTGCCTGAGCCTGAGGCATCACAAAGGTTCAATTTCAGTTCATTTGGAGTTTATACACTACCAGTCAAAAGCTTGGACACACCTTCTTATTTAATGTTTTTTCTTCATTTTCATGACTATTTGCATTGTAGATTCTCACTGAAGGCATCAAAACTATGAATGAACACATATGGGATTATGTAGTGAACAAGAAAATATAAAATAACTCAAAAAATGTTTTATATTTTAGACTTTTATATATTCAAAATAGCGACCCTTTGCTTTGGGTACTGCTTTGCACACTCTTGGCATTCTCTTTGTGAGCTTCATGAAGTCGTCACCTGAAATGTTTTTCCAACAGCCTTGAAGGAGTTCCCAGAGATGTTGAGCACTTGTTGGTCCTTTTACCTTCAATCTGGGGTCCATCTCATCCCAAACCATCTTCATTGGGTTTAAGTCAGGTGTCTGTTGAAGCACTCCATCACTCTCCTTCTTGGTCACATAGCCCTTACACAACCTGGAGGTGTGTTTGGGGTCAATGTCCTGTTGAAAAAAGAATGATGGTCCAACTAAATGGAACTCAAACAGGATGGCATGTCGCTGCAGGATGCTGTGGTAGCCATGTTGGTTCAGTTTGCCTTCAATTGTGAATAAATCCCAAAAAATGTCACCAGCAAAGCACCCCCACACCATCTCACCTCCTCCTCCATGCTTCACGGTGGGAACTATGCATGTAGAGACCATCCGTTCACCTTTTCTGCATCACACAAAGACACGGCAGGTGGAACCAAAGATCTCAAATTTGGACTCATTAGACCAAAGCACAGATTTCCACTGGTCTAATGTCCATTCCTTGTGTTTCTTGACCCAACCAAATCTCTTCTGCTCATTGCTTTTCCTTAGCAGTGGTTTCTTAGCAGCTATTTGACCATAAAGGCCTGATTCACGCAGTCTCCTCTGAACAGTTGATGTGGATATATTTCTGCTACTGGAACTCTGTGTGGCATTTATCTGGGCTCTAATCTCAGGTGCTGTTAACTTGCAATTTCTGAGGCTGGTGACTCAGATGAGTTTATCCTTAGCTGCAGAGGGGACTCTTGGTCTTCCTTTCCTGGGGCGGTCCTCATGTGAGCCAGTTTGGTTGTAGCATTGATGTTTTTTGCGACTGCACTTGGGGACACATTGAAAGTTTTATCTAATTTTCCAGACTGACTGACCTTCACTTCTTAAAGTATTGATGCACTGTCATTTTTCTTTTACTCAGCTGATTGGTTCTTGCCATAATAGGAATTCTAAAAGGTGTCAGATAGGGCTGTCAGCTGTGTACCAACCTGACTTCTGCACTAAGAAGGCATTCCCCATTAAGAAGCCAAGAAATTCCACAAATGAACCCTGACAAGGTACAAATGTGAAGTGAAAGCATTTCAGCTCATTGAGAGACGGCCAAGGGTTTGCAGCGCTGTCAACAAAGGAAAGAGTGGCCTCTTTCAGGAAACTAAAATCTAAAATATATTTAGAGATATTTATCATTTATCATTCCATATATCTTGCTTCATATATTTCATGTCTTCAGTTTGTATCTACAATGTTGTAAGTAGTAAAAATAAAGAAAAAACATTAAATGAGAATGTGTGTGTAACTTTTGACTGGTAGTGTATATATAGTGCAAAATTCTAACAATAGTTGCCTCAAGGTGCTTTATACTGTAAGGTGAAGACTGGAAAATATTCTGGAGAAAAACACAATCAATTCCAATTCCACAGTAAAGGAGTCTGATAGGTGAATAATAAAATAATAAAAATAAAATAAGACCAGTTTTGAGACATTCAGGCCTTTATGTCTTTAAGAGATGCCTGTAGTTTAACTTAATGACCTTGTAGATATATAGCTGAGTACTATCTGTATTGTAATGAAAATGCAGTGTTTTCTAAAAAAAAAAAATATATATATATATTGCCTCAAGGAATATTATATCAAAAGTATTGGTCCCAGTACGGAGCCCAGTGGAACTGCATGTCTGACTTTCATGTGTGAGGAAGACTCCCCATTGACCTGCATAAATTGAAATCTATCAGATAGATAAGATTCAAACCACTGCTTTGCATTGCCTTTAATACCAACAGTGTATTCAAATCTTGTGTCAGTAGTACAGAATGCTATATTTGGGTTTTAAGAAGACAAGCATATAGACATGTGGGCGACTGTGGAGAGACTGTGGGTGCTCCACAGCAACTGTCCCAGAATAAAATATAAATAGTAGACAGCAGGAATAAATAGCAAACAGGGGAAATATATAGAATCAGTAGGGATATCTACAAACCCGAGGAATATATATAAAACTGAGAGAACAAAATTGTTGCAAGAAGAGACTTGGTCTGAATAGACTCTGTGTGTGAGTGGCCTGAGTTACTCAGACCATGGCTCAGACTGGTGAGGTGGGAGGGCAGAGTCGTTTGTGTGTGTGTGTGTGTGTGTGTGCGTGTGTGTGTGTGTGTGTGTGTGTGTGTGTGTGGGGGGGGTAGTGTTTTTGGTGGTCAGCGGGTCACTTGTTTGAGGCGGGCAGGGTGCAAGGGGTCACCTGTGGTTGCCCTGGTTTTCCTCAGACAGGAGAACTTGGCGGTGGCCTCCAGGGGTGGCAGAGGGCAGCCAGTGATTTTTTGGGCAGTGTTAATTACCCTCTGTTGAAGCACACTTGTTATTAATCTCTGTATTAAGCCCTCTGTTCTCAGTACTGGCCCCTGCCTACCAAACACCCAGGCAGTAGGGGAACACACTCTCCCCTCATGCAGTGACAGTGGGCAGAGTCAGACTGATTGAGGCCACTTGAGGAAATCTTTGATCCAGGAGCAGGTGGCAGGGGAAAATTGAAGGTCCAGTTTAGTGGAGAGGATGTCTTGGTTTATGGTTTATGTTGAACACTCAGCTGTAGTCCATGAAGAGCAGCTGTGAATAATATTTTATAGTCTAGAAGAATTAACATTTTTACACCGGACACCCTTCCTCACACTCCAAGGGATTTGTGTCTCCTACCAGAATCAAATTGGGAATCTTTCACAAATGTGTAAACCACCACACTATGCAACCACTTTGAAGATCTTGAATGTGCTTTAATGATGCAATGCCACTTCCTCTCCTCAGGGAGACAAACTTCTCTGTCTTGTCTTTTTCAATGCAGCCAGCATCATCACATGCAGTGAGGATGTGAGGATTTTAAACATGTATCATGAAATGACACATCTGGGAATTTTTCACTGAGCATTACAGATGGATGGGGAAGAATTTTAGTTTACATGAAAAACAGAGTGACTTGTGTTGGAAGGCAAAAAGGATGAAATCACCTGTGAAAGTATCTCAAGTCCATAAAACATTATGGAATTTCTTTTGCAAAGCAGAAAAGCAAAATCATACACGAGAAATACAGACACCATATACGACCTTCAGACATCACCTAGAAGTACACTGAATTTGAATTGAATGTAGTGGGTGCTGAGAGGAAGCAAATAACAATAAAATGTTCAATACAATAAACTTTAACAAAATAACCAAAACAAACTTAGAAGGAACAATTGGATGGAATCAGATCTTGCCGAGGGCAAGAAAGCAAAGAAAAACTCAGTGGAAGTGAAAACTGAGGATAGAATTTACAGCTGCTAGATACTGGTTAGACTTGTCGTGATGTCAGAGTTTGCTGACAGTGCCAGCAGGGTTAGGTTTGCCATTTTTAGCCAGTTCAGTGCCTTAGTTTTCTATGACCTTGTGTTATAGAAAGGAAAAAACTACTGCAAACTCTAACTTCTATTCTTAACAAAGAATTCAGAACCCCAAACCAGCATCCTAAACACAACCAAACTATGCTTTGTGCAAAAGATACACAGTGCAAATAATAAATTATGCTTAGAAAAATTATATCTCAAATTAAGAAAAGCAATTATTCCATATAAATTGTACACTGCTGCAATGTGCATTTAAAACAGGCTATAATTTAAAACAATTTATTTCATAGGACCTACTATGGAAAAATACACTTGTTCTCAAAAGGCAAAGACCTGATACTGCGAGACACAACCGACTTAACCGACACTCTAAACCCAGGCACAATGTGCATTTCAAATTCCTTTAATTTTAAATATGTTTATATTGTCTATTCTGTAAAATAGTCAGATTGCCTATTCTTATTTAATTCACTTGATGTACAGAATTCACCTGCTTGCTGCTGCTACTGCACATTCACCTAATGTATATGGGTCTTTCCCATGTTGTAGTTGTGCGTCTTATTTTGAAAGAAATGTTTACGCGTTACCATAGCGACCAGAGAGCGTTAAGGCAGCGGTCCCCAACCTTTTTTGCGCCACGGACCGGTTTATGCCCGACAATATTTTCACGGACCGGCAATGAGGTGTCGCGGATGAATACAACAAAATAAAACTAGTGCCGGTACCGAAAAAAAGAAGATTTATTCATAACACACGTGAAAAGACCCAGGAAAACCGAGTTAACGATAAAAACGATAACAAAATAACGTTGAAAACCGATAAAAACCCTGAAAACCATACGTTTCACACCTGAGCCTCAACTCTCGCGGCCCGGTACCAAACGACTCACGGACCGGTACCGGTCCGAGGCCCGGGGGTTGGGGACCGCTGCATTAAGGGGCAGAGAGGAGGATGTTACTCTTAATGTTGTTGGTGCATTTCAGGAGGACGCTGCTAATAAAGTTACACAATTACACAGTGAATTCACGTTTATTGTTATATTTACAAAATACCACCGTTTTTGTCTCGGTCGTATCATTTTATTTTGTTGTATTTATCCGCCACACCTTAAAGGCCGGTCCGTGAAAATACTGCCTGACGTTAAACCGTCCGTGGAGCAACTAAGGTTGGGGACCGCTGCTCTACAGCCGTAGTCAATCCCAGCCCTTTCAGTTGTAATGAGGCTTGCTTTTTACGCTTCAGTGCCAGGCAGGCAGCAATAAGGTGATCCTTTAATAACAGTATTCAACATCATCATGTGGGGGGGGGGGGGTCTCACGACCAGACTCAAGCCTTGCACGGCGCAACTCGACGTTAACGTCAGCTTGTGTTCATTTACGAACATTATTCATCTCAAGGATGCTTAAAATCCTCCAATAGCATTAGCTCACGAGGAGACTCATAATCATCATTAACTGTCTAATTAGTGACCTGAGCTGTAAAGCAGGGCTAGGAGAGCTGTGTTCACATGTTGGTGCCATACTCTGCGCCCTTCTGTAAATAAACGCTTATTAGCGCATCTGATAGCAAAGACACTGTCCTTCATTTCGGCTAAACTGCGATCGTGGCTCAAGAGTTGGCAGTTCGCCTTGTAATCGGAAGGTTGCCGTTCGAGCCCCGGCTTGGACAGTCTCGGTCGTTGTGTCCTCCTTGGGCAAGACACTTCAACCGTTGCCTACTGGTGGCGCCAGTGTCCGGCAGCCTCGCCTCTGTCAGTGTGCCCCAGGGTGGCTGTCACTACAATGTAGCTTGCCATCACCAGTGTGTGAATGTGTGCGTGGATGACTGGATGTGTAAAGCGCTTTGGGGTCCTTAGCGCTATACAAATACAGGCCATTTACCATTTAAACCTCCACTCGAAGACGTCCAAACGATGCGAGTGCAAAAGAATGCCGTACTGCCAGGTGGGCGTGTCCCGGTAGTTATGACATTACATGAAAACTACATTATCCAACACAGAAAGGCTGCACGTGAAGTCAGACTACGCGAAGTATGCGCATGCGCCGCGGCCAAAGGCGCTGAACGTTCCAACGAACTGACGTCACAGTAAGGTCTCTTGGTGGTCAAAAGTACACAACTATCCAGATCTAGTGTGAGGACGGAGAGTGAAAGACTGGAAAAAGTGATAATTTGTTCAAAGCTGTCGCGAAAAAGTGAATTCACGGACGAGATTGTGGAAAAATGAACGTGGTAGGACTTTGAAAAATTGATCAGACCACCTCTCATCAAACAAAGCACAAATATTTTAGGCATTTTCAAAATGCAATAATTGCAATGATTAGATGTCAGAAGCTTAGTGGTACTGGTGGACTAACTGTTACAGAAACATCCAAGATGATTTTAGGCACCAATACTGTTTATTTAGTGCAGCTGTGACAAAAACCTTACATTGGCTGCTGGTCTAATTCTTCTTTTTCTTATTATTATTATGGATGTGTAAAGCCTGCTCACTGACATCTAACTGTCTTTTCTTTCTAGATTCCATTAGATGAACCAAGTGAACCGAGGTGCAGTAATCTCAGCGTGCCTCTGTTCGGATTTGAAAACATTGAACACTGCCTCAGAAAACATTTAGCCTATTTATCGCGCAAGTAAGTCACAAGTTCAAAGTCATCAAGACAGTTATCAGCATATACAGACATATTCACTGGTTACAGGTTTGTTTTGCTCAAACATTCTCAATGATTTTCTTTCAGACAGTGGACGGCATTAGCCACTGATGACATCACCTCGGATGTCGTCAATCTGCTGACCAAGATGTGCCGAGTACTCATAGAGCACATTAGCAGCTTAGTGTTTAAAGTCGTACGCCCACAGGTTTTATGCTGCCCACATAATCATGATCGTGGAGACAAAGAAAGCTCCGCTGACCGGTAAATCTAAAGCTTCCTTTATTAAACAGTTTCATTCAGTCTTCATTTCTTCTTCTTCATCGGGTAATCCTGGTGACGAAGGGGTTTCTCAGAGTACACAGCACTGGTTCATACTGCCTCTTAGAATAGTTTACATCTCGTGTGAAGTCATCCATGTGATTTGTTTAATTTTGACAAAACAGTGATAGTGTGGGAAAATGACTAACTACATTTCTCTTTTCTCCCTTTTCAGGATGAATGCTGAACCTCTGCTTGATGGGTGCAGTTACTGCAGGGTGACAGAGGATGATATTCAGGCCAGCCTCAGAAACATCTTTGATAACTGTTTTGGTTGGGTCTTGGGTTTTGGGCAACGGCGGTCTTGTGACTCAGACAAACTACTGACTTTATTTTCAGTGTCGATTGCAAAGAATGTAAACTCAGCCCTGAGTCGTATCACAGGGTCCACATCCTTGCAATCAGATAGGTCCAGATCCCCAACAAACCTTGTTGGGATGGTTTACAGTGTAGTCAACATTTTAGAAGACTATGCAAAGACCTTAGCTCCCCTTTCTGTAGATGGTGAGAGTAGCAGCGACAGCATTGTTGAAATGCCAGACTCTGAGGAAGATAACGACTTTAAACCAGAGTCTGTAGAGACTTTTAAAAGCACACAGACTCAAGCTTGTGTAGGCAAGGAACATTTGGTTAACAAGGGCCACAGTGATACATTTCAAATCATTGATGTCCAAAATCTTGACAGTGAGAGCTCAGAGAGTGATGAAAAATGTAGTGATGCCCTGCAGTGTTCGTCTGGGACACTTCCTACGCCTACAGAGATCGATACCTTTCTCAATTTGTGTCTTGCAAATTTAGTCATTCACATTTCTGAGAAAACACAAACATTTGCTGTAAAGTTAAATTGTCAGCAGATAGTGACTGATATAAGAGGGAAGATTGAGGGAGACTTGACTCCTCTAAAAACTGTAAAAAACTTGTACATCATAATGTACAAAGACCTGTGTCGCAAATTTGGATCCAAATACGTGCTTCCGTTTGTAATGGAAAAGGCTGATGCGACTTTTGTAGCAGCCGTTGTGGAGCTATTAAAAGCAGAGCTCAAAAAATCGGCCAGCCCCAGTAACGTGCTGAGAAGTTTAGAAAGTAACAAAAGCGTTTCTCCAGCCGGTAAGAACAAAACGCAACAATCTGCTACTGAGCAAAATGGATCCACAGATTCCCAGAAAAACAGGCCGAGAAACCGTATCGTTAGGGCCCTCACTTCTTTTTTTAGATCTTTGAGGACGCTATTCAGTTGCTGCATGAGCAGTGAGTCAGAAACAGAGTAATTATCTTCATAATTACTCAATGCATGCTCAGTGATCCAGGTAAGTCAATCCCAAGAAGTGGAATCTGTTCATGTGGACGTAGCGTTCTCAGCAGGAGGCGTTTTCTCCCGCTGTGAACGCTACGTCCACATGAACAAAATCCACCTTTTTCTGTTCATTCATGGACGTGGCGTTCACAGCGGGAGGAGTTTTCCCACTGTGAACGCTACGTCCACATGAACAGAATCCATTTTTTTCATGTTCATGTGACGTGCGCTCACAGCGGGAGTTTTCTCCCACTGAGAACGCCACGCCCACATGAACAGAATCAACCTTTTCTGTTCATGTGGGCGTAGCGTTCACAGCGGAGGAGTTTTCTCCCACTGTGAACGCCACGCCCACATGAACAAAATCCACCTTTTCTGTTCATGTGGACGTGGCGTTCACAGCGGGAGTTTTCTCCCACTGAGAACGCTACGTCCACATGAACAGAATCCACCTTTTTCTGTTCATGTGGACGTAGCGTTCACAGCGGAGGAGTTTTCTCCACTGTGAACGCTACGCCCACATGAACAAAATCCATTTTTTTTGTTCATGTGGGCGTAGCGTTCACAGCGGAGTTTTCTCCCACTGAGAACGCTACGTCCCCATGAACAGAATCATTTTTTCTGTTCATGTGGACGTAGCGTTCACAGCGGGAGGAGTTTTCTCCACTGTGAACGCCACGCCCACATGAACAAAATCCACCTTTTTCTGTTCATGTGGGCGTAGCGTTCACAGCGGGAGTTTTCTCCCACTGAGAACGCTTCGTCCCACATGAACAGAATCCACCTTTTCTGTTCATGTGGACGCGTGCGTTCACAGCGGGAGTTTTCTCCCACTGAGAACGCTACGTCCCACATGAACAAAATCCACCTTTTTCTGTTCATGTGGACGTAGCGTTCACAGCGGAGGAGTTTTCTCCACTGAGAACGCTACGTCCACATGAACAGAATTCATTTTTTCAGTTCATGTGGACGCGTAGCGTTCACAGCAGGAGTTTTCTCCCACTGTGAACGCTCGTCCACATGAACAGAATCCACCTTTTCTGTTCATGTGGGCGTGGCGTTCACAGTGGGAGTTTTCTCCCACTGAGAACGCCACGCCCACATGAACAGAATCAACCTTTTTCAGTTCATGTGGGCGTGCGTTCACAGCGGAGGAGTTTTCTCCCACTGTGAACGCTACGCCCACATGAACAAAATCCACCTTTTCTGTTCATGTGGACGTAGCGTTCACAGCGGGAGTTTTCTCCCACTGAGAACGCTACGTCCACATGAACAGAATCCACCTTTTCTGTTCATGTGGACGTAGCGTTCACAGCGGGAGGAGTTTTCTCCCACTGTGAACGCTACGCCCACATGAACAAAATCCACCTTTTCTGTTCATGTGGACGTAGCGTTCACAGCGGGAGTTTTCTCCCACTGAGAACGCTACGCCCACATGAACAGAATCAACCTTTTTTCTGTTCATGTGGACGTAGCGTTCACAGCGGGAGGAGTTTTCTCCCACTGTGAACGCCACGCCCACATGAACAAAATCCATTTTTTCTGTTCATGTGACGTAGCGTTCACAGCGGGAGTTTTCTCCCACTGAGAACGCTTCGCCCACATGAACAGAATCACCTTTTTCTGTTCATGTGGGCGTAACGTTCACAGCGGGAGGAGTTTTCTCCCACTGTGAACGCTTCGCCCACATGAACAAAATCCACCTTTTCTGTTCATGTGGACGTGGCGTTCACAGCGGGAGTTTTCTCCCACTGAGAACGCTATGTCCACATGAACAGAATCCACTTTTTGTTCATGTGGACGTAGCGTCACAGCGGAGGAGTTTTCTCCCACTGTGAACGCTACGCCCACATGAACAAAATCCCTTTTTCTGTTCATGTGGACGTGGCGTTCACAGCGGGAGTTTTCTCCCACTGAGAACGCCACGTCCCACATGAACAAAATCCACCTTTTTTCTGTTCATGTGGACGTGGCGTTCACAGCGGGAGGAGTTTTCTCCCACTGAGAACGCCACGTCCCACATGAACAGAATTCCTGCCTTTTCAGTTCATGTGGGCGTAGCGTTCACAGCGGAGGAGTTTTCTCCCACTGAGAACGCTACGTCCACATGAACAGAATCCACCTTTTCTGTTCATGTGGACGTGGCGTTCACAGCGGAGGAGTTTTCTCCCACTGTGAACGCTACGCCCACATGAACAAAATCCACCTTTTCTGTTCATGGGGCGTAGCGTTCACAGTGGGAGTTTTCTCCCACTGAGAACTACGCCCCACATGAACAGAATCAACCTTTTCTGTTCATGTGGACGTAGCGTTCACAGCGGGAGGAGTTTTCTCCCACTGTGAACGCTACGCCCACATGAACAAAATCCACCTTTTTCTGTTCATGTGGACGTGGCGTTCACAGCGGGAGGAGTTTTCTCCCACTGTGAACGCTACGTCCACATGAACAAAATCCACCTTTTTTGTTCATGGGGCGTAGCGTTCACAGCGGGAGTTTTCTCCCACTGTGAACGCTACGTCCACATGAACAGAATTCAATTTTTTTTGTTCATGTGGGCGTAGCGTTCACAGCGGGAGTTTTCTCCACTGAGAACGCTACGCCCACATGAACAGAATTACCTTTTTGTTCATGTGGACGTAGCGTTCACAGCGGGAGTTTTCTCCCACTGTGAACGCTTCGTCCACATGAACAGAATCATTTTTTCTGTTCATGTGGGCGTGGCGTTCACAGCGGGAGGAGTTTTCCCCACTGTGAACGCTACGCCCACATGAACAAAATCATTTTTTTCTGTTCATGTGGGCGTGGCGTTCACAGCGGAGTTTTCTCCCACTGAGAACGCTACGCCCACATGAACAAAATCCACCTTTTCTGTTCATGTGGGCGTAGCGTTCACAGCGGGAGGAGTTTTCTCCACTGTGAACGCTTCGTCCACATGAACAGAATCCACCTTTTCTGTTCATGTGGGACGTGGCGTTCACAGCGGGAGGAGTTTTCTCCACTGTGAACGCTACGCCCACATGAACAAAATCACCTTTTTGTTCATGTGGACGTGGCGTTCACAGCGGAGGAGTTTTCCCACTGTGAACGCTACGCCCACATGAACAAAATCCACCTTTTTCTGTTCATGTGGACGTAGCGTTCACAGCGGGTTTTCTCCCACTGAGAACTCTACGTCCACATGAACAGAATCACTTTTTTCATCATGGGACGTGGCGTTCACAGCGGGAGTTTTCTCCCACTGAGAACGCTACGCCCACATGAACAGAATCAACTTTTTCAGTTCATGTGGGACGTGGCGTTCACAGCGGGAGTTTTCTCCCACTGAGAACGCTACGCCCACATGAACAAAATCCACCTTTTCTGTTCATGTGGACGTAGCGTTCACAGCGGGAGTTTTCTCCCACTGAGAATGCTACGTCCACATGAACAAAATCCACCTTTTGGGGTACCTTCATAATGTTACAACAGTTACAATCCTCTTTTCAAAAAATATGCAGCATTTTCTGCTGTTTGTAAGTCATTTAACACAGGTTGCGGCAGAAGACCTCCCCTCATCGAGCCTGGTTCTGCCGGAGGTTTCTTCCTATTAAAAGGGAGTTTTTCCTTCCCACTGTCGCCTTGTGCTTGCTCAGAGGGGGTGGTCTGATTGTCAGGGTTTTCTCCCCAAACTGCAGGGTCTTTGCTTTGCAGTATTGATTAGACAGTCAGACCACAGGACAGATTTTCAAATCTGACTCTGTCCACCATATACTGATTTTGAAAGGAGGGTTGTAAACAGCAGCACGTCGGCTCTGTGGGACTTCTCACAGTGCAAAGACAAGCACTTTGATTGGACACTCTAAATTGGTCACATAATTTGCTTCTTAATTTGGAAATAAAATGATCAGAAAATGAAACAAATGTGTGTTTGTCAGAACATTTGACTTGTTAAATGTGTATAATGGTTTGTAGTCTCATCAATCACAATGTAGAGACAATCGCACAAACTTGATTTAAACAGAACATTTTGTGTTGGTTTTGTCATTGTAGGTTAAATGTAAACATTTATTCTAGATATTTGACACAAAGGCATTCTCAGCTCTGTAACAGAGAGGTTTTGGCTCAGTGTGAAAATGTCCTGATGATATCAGTACATTTGATTTTGATGAAGTTCCAGTTAAAGGGTTTTGACTGTCTTGAGAGACAGCAGATTGTAGACCAGGGGTTTTGAACTCCAGGCCTCGAGGGCCTGCAGGTTTTAGATGTGTCCTTGATCCAACACAGCTGATTCGGCTGATTTAAATGGCTAAATGACCTCCTCATCATGTCTTGAAGTTCTCCAGAGGCCTGGTAATGAACTAATCATTTGATTCAGGTGTGTTCACCCAGGGTGAGATCTAAAATCTGCAGGACACCGGCCCTCGAGGCCTGGAGTTTGAGACCCCTGTTGTGGACAGAGAGCCATATTCCTAACTGGAAAACTCAAAAACCAGTCTTATCTATGGTCCACCTAGACCTTACACAGAGTTTCTGTCTGTTCTCAGACTTTTATCTGATTTAGTGCCCAGCTAAGATAAAATAATTATTTTGGGTGATTTTAACATTGAAGATTGTTATCGAGCAGAGCAGCTATCTGAACGCTACCCCAACAGAGGTCGATCATCTTGTTAATAACTTTGCCTCCTCACTACGTACGACTCTGGATACTGTAGCTCCTGTGAAAACTAAGGCCTCAAATCAGAAGTACCTGACTCCGTGGTATAATTCTCAAACACGCAGCCTAAAGCAGATGACTCGTAAGCTGGAGAGGAAATGGCGTGTCACAAATTTAGAGGATCATCATTTAGCCTGGAGAAATAGTTTGTTGCTTTATAAGAAAGCCCTCCGCAAAGCCAGAACATCTTACTATTCATCACTGATTGAAGAAAATAAGAACAACCCCAGGTTTCTCTTCAGCACTGTAGCCAGGCTGACAAAAAGTCAGAGCTCTTTTGAGCCAACCATCCCTTTAACGTTAACTAGTAATGACTTCATGAACTTCTTCACAAATAAAATTTTAATCATTAGAGAAAAAATTACCAATAATCATCCCACAGATGTAATATTATCTACAGCTACATTTAGTACCATTGATATTCATTTAGACTCTTTTTCTCCAATTGATCTTTCTGAGTTAACTTCAATAATTACTTCCTCCAAACCAACGTGTCTTTTAGACCCCATTCCTGCAAAACTCAGAGAAGTCCTGCCATTAATTAATGCTTCAATCTTAAATATGATCAACCTATCTCTAATAATCGGCTATGTATCACAGGCCTTCAAGCTGAAGCCTATCCCAGCTGTCATTGGACAAGAGGTCGGGTACACTCTGGCTAGGTCACCAGGCTGATGCCAGGCTACCACACACAGGCAAACAACACCCATATTCACACCAACTAACTGCATGTTTTTGGACTGTGGGAGGAAGCTGGAGGATCTGGAAAGAACCCAAGCAAACACTGGGAGAACATGCAAACTCAGAAAAGCTCCAGCCAGATTGTGCAGTCAAATTTAGCTACCAGGGACCCAGCAGTCTCCGATTCACTCTAAGAGCAGCGTGCAGATGCTTTGGAGAACTTGGGGAAATGAAAGGATTCAAATGATCACCTGACGTCTTGCATTTCTAAACCCATTTATCAGTTTTCAGTGATGATGCCAAACACATTTAGTGATGCTGACAGATACAGTAACCAGACTCAAAGTCAAAATGATTTCCTTCACTAACTAAAGAGCAACTTTCCTTTTCGAAAAACTGTAAATCAAGTAAAGCTTATGTGTACAATCACAGAGGAGGGAAACATACCACAGAACAGCAAATGTTTAAGACATTTATTATCATACTGTCAGGGTTCATAGAAATCAACTTAAAACACTTGATCTGAAGGAGTGATTAATTTACGATTCTTGATGTTTTAACTATTTGCAGAGTTGAATTCGACTTCTAGTATTTTCAACTTTGCTTTTACAACATGTACGATTTAACCATCGCTGGCATTACCAGTATGTTGTGCCTGTGAAGACAAGGAACCACAGCAGGATACAGTTCTCCACACACTAGACATCAGAAAGGGCCACAACATGTTTATCGACAACAACAAAAACCCTAAATATCTTCAGTTACCCAGACAAGCTTGTGTGCATGTCTTTAAAATAATTTCCAACAATATTTTTTACATTTGCAAAACAGTGAGAGCTAGTGTTAGTGCAGTTAATAAGAAGAAATGTATCAGTGACGCTAATTTAGGAATATCAAGTCTTGAATTGCTCCCCTGCACCAACCCAGTCCTCGTTCTCCTAAATTACCTCTTACAGTTCTTAAAGGAACACAAAGGCTTGATTATTTCAGATAACTACAATTTCCACATTGACAAGCCCTTTGTAGACGTGCTCCACTGATCTTGGTACAGGGATGAGCCTTTTCTTGCTGTTCTTTTGATTCCAAGCAGGTGGGAGGGGACTGAATCAATTACATTGGTTGCGTGACATCGGCTCATTTGGACGCCCACCAGATGATGATGGCGAGTATGACGAGCACGATGGAGCAGACCATAACCAGGATGCAGATCTTCTTCCGGGACTTTTGCTGCGATAAAGACGGGACAGCGGGGTTATAGTGAGGGTCTGCGCTGAATGACACCACAGAGTGGTGACTGACACACACCCACCTGATAGTAAGCAGCTCTCTGCAGCTGCTCTGTTCCTCGTTCTACGTGAACTTCAGCATTCTCCACGTTAGCCTCGATGCTATCTGCAGGAAGACAAAAAAATACACCACGGTCAGCTGGGAGCTAACAGCAAGCTCCTCTGGACATGTGCTGTCTGCAAAGACAAGATTTTTAGTTTGGTTAACTGGTTACTCCAGGCTGTGAAGGGAAACAAAAATCTAACATATTTATACACTGAGATTTGAGCTCAGGTGGATCCTGCTTCTGCTGATTTGGCTCGAGTCCACCAGTTGATTGGACATGATTTGGAGAGACACACATCTGTGTCTACTGTCCTATTACCGACAGCACATGTCAGAGCACAGACCAAGCCAAAACGTCCAGGGAAGGTCTGCAGACCTCAGGTTTGTATCAAAGTGCAGATCTGGGGAAGGGTCCCAGTAAGGTGCTTCAACATAGTCCTGAACAGAGGCTGTGGATACTTATGTGCATGCTGTGACTTTGTTTTTTGTTTTTTGTTTTTGTGGAAGGTCTTCAGGAATAATTTACTTTATGGGCTATTGTGTGTAAAAATGTGGAATGAGGCTGTGACACAACGTGGAAGCGCTGTGAATGTGTTGTGCATGTTGGTCAGAGAGGACAGAGACCATTCTGGGTTGAGCTAAAAAGTGAGTGTGTGTCAGTTTTTAAGGAGGACAGATAGATTATTGATATAGGAACTAATTAATGGTTACTTCACAGACTAAGTGATGGGAATAACAACATTCCTGTTACTACTTACCAATCATCTCTCCCTGGTCATGAATCATCACAGCCAGGTCCTTGAAGATCTGGTTTACATCCATGATATCAGACTGTAAAGACAAAGATATTAGCTGAGCTGGACAGGAGCGTGCTGGATGTTGATTATAGAAAGAGCGAGCCAAGGATCACCTCCAGCTGTCTGATGTTGGTTTCTCTCTCCTTGATGAGTTCCAGGTCCTCCTCTGTGATGGCCGCTTCCTCCGTCTGGGTGGTCATCTGACCCCACTCATCTTGGCTTCACGTTCACATCAACATAACAACATTTCAGTAACCATGTGAAAATGTGTGGATTAGAATTGGATATATTTATTCTTTCCCCTCCATCTTCATGCAGACTCTAAATGGTCTTTATTTTTAAGTGACACTGCAGGTCTTCATGACACACTTGCAACAAATTCCAACCATGAACAGAGGTCACTTACTTATCAAAGGACACAAGCTTTTCATCCCGAGAGTTGTCGTCAGCCTAAAAGAGAAGGAAAAATTTAGCACTGTCAATGCCAGGCTTGTTTTTCTCTTTTGTTTTGAAGTTAAACGGATCAAAAGACAAAGAGACAAACTTTAGGCTAGCGGGGAAACATCTGATGTAGAGGATCCTTTTTATGCTCTTTTTCAAGTCATTTCAACTCATTTTCTGGTAGTTTTTGGAAGGTCAGTGGTTCCCGACTCCTTTAATCATAATTTATTATATTGACCACTCTCATTTTCATTATATCAAGTTTTTATTAGTCGTACACTCTGCAGCCAAACCCAAAAGTTTGATTCTGGAAGTTTTCAGTGGGAGAAATGTTTCGTCACTCATCCAGGAGACTTCTTCAGTCTCAGCTGACTGCAGGTTTCCAACCTTATAAACAGGACATTTGCATAATGACTGAAACTAGCACCACTGGCCTGTAGGTTCTAAATAGACTGTAGAGTCCTGGCCCGACAAGGTGGCTCTTGCAGGAGCCTGAACCAAAGTTCTGGGCATCCAAATGTTGCAACATCCCAGCATGCTGTTCTATCTGGACATCCTGTCAGTCACCAGCTTGTGGTAAGGCTGTGATGAATAACAAAGTTCAGCAAAGCAGTGGAGCCACAGCTACAAACTGAGGCTAAATGTGAATGCATGGGAAAAATCAGCCACAGTTGCAACTGACCCATTATTCCCACTGCATGTACCGCGTTTCCATGTTTGCAGTGGTGTCTGTAAGGCCATGCTTGTGATATTTCATACAAATTACTTGCAGCGTGGCTGGATTCACTTGTTCTCAGACAGTCCACAGTCTGTTGCAGCATTCATATGTTTTTGAGGACTCACAAAAGTGGACCCCAAGGATCGGGTCCCCCGACACAAACAGAGTAACATAGTGTACGCTGTTAAGTGCCAGGAGGATTGCCAGGATTTATACATCGGGGAAACCAAACAACCTCTAGCGAAGCGGATGGCACAACACAGAAGAGCAACCTCATCAGGCCAGGACTCTGCAGTCTATTTACACCTACAGGTCAGTGGACACTCTTTCAATGATGAGGATGTACACATCCTGGACAGGGAGGAACGCTGGTTTGAGCGCGGAGTCAAGGAGGCCATTGACTCCGCGCTCAAAAGGGTCTTTCCCTTTACGTGAAAAGGGAAAGACCATCTCTGAATCGAGGAGGGGGCCTAAGGGTACATCTTTCGCCATCTTACAACGCTGTGATTGCAGCCATTCCCCAACTCTCTGTGAATGGTACTCATGGCCATTGATCAGTGTTCTTTGATCAGTGGGTTTTGGTCAGTGATTGTTGATCAATGGTCATGAGAATTTGCATAATTATGATTAAGGAACTGACCTCACAGCCCATTGTTCCTTCAGTGGGCTGGTTTCAGTCATTATGCAAATGTACTGTTTATAAGGTTTGGGGAAACCTGCAGTCAGCTGAGACTGAAGAAGTCACTTGGATGAGTGACGAAACGTTTCTCCCACTGAAAACGCTACGTCCAGATGAACAGATTCAACTTTTGGAGGTTGTCTCAAAGTTATTTTTCCTTCACCACACATGAAATGTCAATGAATGATGACATACTGTACACACTGTGTCCTGAGTGTGTGTGTGTGTGTGTGTCCTGAGCCACAATGTTGGCTGAATGAAATTCCAATTAAACCAAGTGCGTCTGTCAGCATCACTCAGCCTGCGCTGTAAGAACAAGCTCCATAGTCACACTTTCAAACTTAGTGTGCATATTTATCTTACAGTTTGACATCATCCATTGTTAGGTGGCTGTAGCTCAGGAGGAGGAGCAGTGGGAACTTTGGATGGGTGAATGGGGCATGTTGTAGAAAGTGCTGTGACTGTAAGCTATAGAACAGGGGTGCCCAATCCTAGTCCTCGAGAGCTACTGTCCTGCAGCTTTTAGATGCATCCCTACTCCAACACAGCTGAATCAAATGGTTTGATGACCTCTTCAGCATGCCATCAAGTTTGGCAAAGGCCTGATAACAAGACATTCATTTGATTCAGGTGTGTTGGAACAAGGATGAATCTAAAAGCTGCAGGACAGTAGCTCTCGAGGACTAGGATTGGGCACCCCTGCTATAGAAGAATCAGTACAGTGCTACTTTCATTAGGACATGTAAACGAGTACTTACTTGCTCTGAAGGCGATGAGGGCAGAGGGATTGATCCCAGCTCTTTCAGGTGTTTGTTGGTTTCTTTTGCCAGTTGGTTGGTGTAGTGTTGTGTCTGCTGCCTGTGAACACCAACAGTTCCAACAGCAGACAGACCATAAGACCTTCTAATAATTACACAAATACATTTCTTATAGGACAGTTCAACAGAGTTGCTACAGCGTGGCAGCACTGGCTCTGAGAAAGTGAAGGTGACTGAAAGTGTGTTTGTTTAGCAGAGGAGATGATATCGGTACATACAGCCGATCCTGCAGTTCACTGGTGTCCTGTCTGGTCCCCAGCTGGTTCACCATGGTCTTTATCTGAGCCGCTGCCATGGGAACACAATGATAGCGCTCAGTTTTGGAAGAAAAATATACAAGTGACACAAGAAAGAAGCTGCACTTTGTTCCTGGTAGTTATACAGAGATGACATCATCTGTAGTCATCACAGTTTGATGCTGCTTCTTAATGTTCACATTTGTGTCAGACACGTGTGTTTGCTATGAGCCATCATCATCATCATCATCAGTGTGACCTGAAACAGAAGCTGAGGGATTTCAGAACATACACATAAACAACGATATAAGGAAGTGAAAAGTACCCAGTGATGATCTGGCTGTTGTGTTCAATCGCTTGTACAGTTTTTCAGGTGTATCTGGGTGATTCTGTGTTTGTATTTGTTGTCCTGGCCGGGTCACTGCTTAAAGCCTCTCACAGAAAGGACACGCCTTAATTTGAGAAACTGTTCATTTTTCGCTTGTGTGCAGACTTTGTGGGTAAACAGTTCATACAATTTATTGGTTGCAATCAGGGCTGGACTGGGACAAAAAATCGGCCCGGGCATTTTGACTAGAGACCGGCCCACCAGGATAGAGATTGAAAATGTGACGTCATTCAGGGGTAAAACCGCAAAGGATTCTGGGAACTTGTGGCAAGAGGTACTAGCGCACGCAGCCTTTCAATTGAACTCAGTTACACAGCGATAAAAAGAAACCCAAAAAATGGCAAGAAGCTGTTGTATTATTAACTGCAATAGCCGGTCGCATGACAGCCACGGGAAGCCGAAGGGTAAAGAGATCGGGGTTTTTTTAATCGGATTACGTCATTGAAGAGAAATTTTTTAAGCCAGGTTTCCTAAGTAAGAGCCGACGGATGGTCTGGATATACCAAATATGACGTCTCAGAACACTCCAGTTCACATGTTAGTCTGCTCCAAGCATTCCCACAAAGGTCAGTGTTTTGTAGTAGTTAATAGTCATTTTTCTTAACATAATTGGTGATATAGGTTAAAAGCAAGTCTGGCGCTGAATGGTCGCTTCTTTATTTATTGTGCATAAATAGTGAATTGTCCTGACACAATATTGCGTTTCGCTTCTGTTATTACCACGGTACATTGACAAAAACATATACTTTTATTCACAGGATAAAACAGTTGTTTTGTATCACTAATTGTCCAGTGCATTACAGCATATAATATTATTGTCACTGCTACATTTCTGTAATGCGTACCAGAAATTATTTCCAATACTAATTAATTATCGTTGAGCTCAAAGGTTATATTAATAAACGGTTAACGAATGTGTATTTATGACAATGATTTGTGAGACTGGTAAACTTACCTTTGTTTGTACAATGGTCTTTCGTTCTACACGGTGCATTTCAAGGTCCTGTACCCATCCGTCGGTAAACTGTACCTGGGCTTGTTGCAGTGACCTGAAGGTACTAAACTTCATGAGTGTATGCACTCACTCCAAGAACCGTATAATTATAAATCTGAGCGTGGTGAAAGTTGGGCAGCACGCTAATGTCTTTTGTCCACTCTGTGTGCTCATAAGGGTCTGACCCTCTCACTCCTTTGATTTTTTCCTCGCATCTTTTCTTTGCCTTTTCGTCAAGTCTGTCTTTGTACGGACCGGCATTATTCTCCTTCGTTTTGTACATTACTTTTTTGTGCGGCAAAGAAAAACCAAGACGGTATTGGAACCGGGGAATGAACATTTGGCGGTGCTGCAAATGCTTGCATTTGATGCGGTACTTGTTTTGCCACGAGTTCCCGGAATGCAATGCGCGAAAGTCACGTGATCTGTCAATCGCTATAGGAAAAACCATAAAGCCTTTGCATGAAAACAACTGCTTTGATGTACACTGCCTTGTTGGTATATATGTATCAATCTAATAAACTTAAACCTACACCATCCTCCCTATTCTGGATTTTAAACAGTACATAGCAGAAACAAAAAAACAGCTTGGTCGAGTTAACCTCCTGAACTATCTACAACACATGGTAGAAACCTTAAATTAAGACCAAGAACACTAGAGGTGAGACATGATCATTAATTAATATTAAAATTAATAAATGGCAGATTTAGTGATATTTTCATAAACACCTCCTTTCCTTTTTTTGTTCTCCATTTTCTTTAGTTCGTCTATAAGATTGCTAAACAAGGGGGAGGGTGCATCCGGCCTCCTCGGCTGTAATTGGTCCAGCCCAGAGTCGATCATGACCAATTGGCCAATCCAACACCTTTCATTATATATACCCTTCCAAAAAAAAAAAAAAAAAAAAAAAAAAAATCCATCGGCCCATAAAAACAAAAAATCGCCAGCGGCCCACCGGACAAATGCCCGGTATGCCCGATGGGCAGTCCAGCTATGGTTGTAATACTTTTGTAAATCTTTCCCAAAAATATTACAATCAACATGCAGTCGGACATTGTGGGCATGAACATGTATTCATATTCAATGAAAATCCTGCTGCAGCTTTCCATAATCGGCCTATCTGGGGTTGAAAGTCTCGATACATGCACGACGTTTCGGCGGGTACACCGGCTTCCGCGAGTGTGACGCTTATTTTGAGCGATGAAAAAAATAATAAGATATCATTTTATTTTTATATTTCAAAATCACAATAATCTTCCAATTTAGAACTACAAGTTAAAAAAAAAGAACTAAACACAAATAAAATGCACTTCAGCTAAATACTTCTTCTATTTTCCCAAACCACCCGGAGCCGCAAAATAAGGACTAAAGAGCCGCATGCGGCTCCGGAGCCGCGGGTTGCCGACCCCTGGTATATACTATATATATAATGTTCTTCCTCTACCCCCCCCCCCCTTTGCACATGTCGAGGAGCGTGTCAGGTTACATTTCACTGTGTGTTATACTTGTATAACTATGCATGTGACAAATAAAGAACCTTGAACCTTGAACCTTAAGGTATTGAAACTCATCTGTTCTCATCTTCAGTTGTTTCACAAATAGATGGCTCTGCTGTGGCAGCTTAAAGAACAGAATTTATGTTTGGACAGTCTGAACACAATCCAGTTTCTACAAAATGGGAAAGTTTTATGGAGTGCCATTCAGTCAAGGCAGCTGCATGAGGGAACCTTGCTTGGATTCATTTAAAATTACTCCCCATTTTCACTTTTTCTGTAATACTGACAATGCCTTTACTCATATTAAAATAGTATTTCTATGCACAAAACACATCAGCTACAAAAGAAGTATTAGTCTGACATATAGTGAAAAAGAGTCAGCATGATTCTGTGCTGTGCCATGATGAGTTCTCTAGCTCTTCAGGCCTCTTGGAGGTGAAAGATGGTGGGTGTCTCACAGAGAGCCATCTGTTATGATTATGGAGACCCTGAAGGGGTGAACGGTGACTAAAGTGGGCTTCTAATTGAATTGGGTGTAGAGGTAATCTTGTCAGAGTGCCTGGGTGGCTGGCACTACTGCCAACTACTCCTCCACAGCCTTCTCTTTACCCCAGTGCTGGTACAATGGATGACAGAACAGTTATGGTAGATCTATACCATACATGTATGAGTGGCTATGGATAGAGAGATGTGTGTGTGAGTGTGTGGTAGAGTATTGAAATAAGCAAAAAATCTCCTGATTCTTTATGTCAGCCAAGATACATTTGAATTTAGTGAAGAAAATTCTCTCTTTTTAAGCTAAGCTGCTTAGCAGTAGCAAATGATAATCAGGATGACATATTAGTTTATTGTACATATGTTCTGTGAATGGATTCCTCTGAGATGATTTAGATGCACTGCACCAAGTTTAGTGAGGTGCAATAGAGTAGCAGAAACAAATGAATATGTGTTATTCTGCAGGAGACTGATAGATCATGCTTCAGTATACAAAATACATCACTGCTTAAAAGTTTGTGGTCTTCCAGAAAATGTCACAATTTCAGGAAAGCTCATTCTTCCATTTATCAAATACTTTGCAAAATGAATACAAAATATAGTGAAAGGGTTAAAAAAAAATGTTTAATTTTTACATGCAAATTATCTTTAATCAAATAATCAATATTTTCCAACATAAAGTGCACAGCCTTAACTTTTTCTATTTCACCTCAGATTTTTTAAGGCTTCTTCCACAAGTTGGTTTGATTTGATGGACACTTATGGACTTATTCACCATTCGTTCAAGTTCTTCCCACAATAATGCAATCAGATTCATTACATCACTCTTGTTTTGTCCAGTGTCTGTGTTCTTTTGCTCATCTTAGTCTTTTCTTTGTACCGGTCAGTGTTCTTTGCAACTCTGCCCAGAAGGCCAACATCCTGGAGTTACACCCTGACTGTTGATGTTGAGTCTGTTTATTTGTGGGCATTATTTCATGAAGCTGCCAGTTAAGGACCTGTGAGGCATCTGTTTCTCAAACTAGAGACTCTAATGTACTTATCCTCTTGCTCAGTTGTGCACAAGGGCCTCCTGCTTATCTTTTTTAGTCTGGTTAGAGCCAGATTGCACTGTTCTGTGAAGGGACTAGTATGCACTGTTCTCAAGTAGCTTTTTGGTTTTTTTAATCACCTAGCAAAATCAATTGGTTGTTTAATCGGCACAACAGTTTTCATCCATTCAGAAGTGGAACAGTGGTTCATGTGATGATCAAATATCCTTTTAACATGACAAATTTGCATGTAGGTAGCACTGTGCCATATATAATAACAGCTTCCAAAGAATGGTAATTAAAGCCAGGTACTTTAGATGTAACTGAAGAGTCGTTAGCCTTGAGTTTACAGAAGTCTGAAGTCTTAATAGAAAAGAGAGACAAGAATACTAATGAATAATAATTATAAGGGAGAAACTGAGTACAACTACTACTCTAATTGGTAATTTTTTTAGCATTTCTGTTGGATTCTCTGATGAAAATGTATTCAAAGTTAGATTTTTTAAACTAAATGTTTATAATATCGTGTTGGATGAGTTTCTCTATAAGCTAGCCTTTTTTCATTTCTTATGAAGCCCTGTTTACACTCTTTAGTTTTAGTTGACACACATGTATAACATGTGCCAATATTCGATCATCTTCAGCTGTTCTGCAGGGATTTTATGACAGGGTTGTACCGATAGGTGCAAAACATGGAGAAGCCTTAATATGGAGTTTAATAATTTTCTCTGGCCACTTGGAGAAGTTTCTTTTGATTAATGTGCATAGCTCTCCTGCACCACTGTCCATGCTTGACCTTAATGTCAGCTCATTACCAGCTTAATTGAAAGCAGGAAGTCAGAGTTGAATCCCTTGACCATTGCACAACTTTTATGATACGCGAACAAGGTTTTCTGCTACGCACAAACACATATACACTCTTCTACACAGTTATTACTTTGCATCACACAGTTGGACGGATGAAGAAGTGTCCTCATTAGTGTCCCATGAGTATGTGTGGGACTTGAAAATTGCTGATAATGATTGTAAGCCATAAGCTTGTTACTGCAGCTAAAGCACATATAGTTGTGCAGTAAAGTAGATCTAAATATACAACAGTCATATTATAGTGCAGATGGTTTATGCTGCACATCTACTGTATCGGTTGCTTGTCATCAGGGCTTAATTGAATGCAGAAGTACAAAAAATGCAAGTAAACATTTTGAGCGCTACAAATAATTTAATGCAGGTAACATGAACAGTTTCCTGTTATTTTGGAAAACAAAAATACATTCAGTAACACCACTGAACGCACACATCTCATACCTCATCCACACTTGAAACTGACCTTCGTCTAAGTGTGTATCCTCCCAGGAGGCTGTCATCCAACTTTTGACAAAGTGCCGATGGCCTGGCTCCAGGTCTCCTCATTCATGCTGTCTAGGTAGGGGCTGCAGAGGCCACACTGTATTGTACTAAGTGAATAGTGTAAGTCATCCATGGGAGCATAATGCAGCAGTGGCTGAATGAAGTGGAGGTGATCACCCTGAACTTTCTCCAGTGAAACCCTTTTCATTTCTTTTCTCTGAAATGACCTTCATGACAATGGCTTGTGTGGAGATGTCAAGCTGGCCATGGAGAACAATACCCAGTGGGTTGGTCAGATAAATGCCCTGTTGATAAACCTCCCAGGTTTGAATCATGACCAGTTTTACCCTATTCATTTTATTCATCATTTTATTTTGTCCTCAAGATCACACCTCTTGAATGTCATTTGCACTGCCAGCCTGCATTGAAATGGGACAAAAGCTCTGTTCTCTGCTTTGTGTCCCATATCTTTTTTTTGTTTGTTTCAACTGTGCTGTGAATAATTGTTCTTCGTTTGGGCCCATTTATTTGTTCTCATTTGAAAAATCAATAATTACCAGAGGTGCAATTTTCCTGTTCCTCCTTTAGCTGATCTCACAATTCTTTAAATTACAGTTTCTTTTTGATTGTCCCACCTGTAATTACTGAGTAGAAGCGTTGAATCCACAGTTAACACAAAGCTTTTACTCCAATGAAAAAGGCTGGGCTAATTAGGAGTATTTTAATACCAGAGTTATAATGAAAAGTTCAGGTTTTAATAGCTCTGAGGCTCATTAAATGCTGCACTGGTTGCTTTTCAATTCTGGGGAAAATAGAATCAATGTCAGTTTGTGTAACCGGTCTTGGTTAAAAACTCCACAGTGTGTTCAGAAAAAGCAGTCTCATAATCAATATGAACGAAGCACATGCAATAATACTGACCTTGTTATTCGGCCAAGCCTCACGTTTTCACACTCTATTGCTCATTATTCCCCTATTTTATTGGAACACTTCTGGAGAATGGATTCTACAGCTGACCACTCAGCACGCTGGTCCCTGAGGGCAGATGTGCCTTAGACTCACCAACATCTATAAAAGATGACAGGTTGAATCACTAAGGTGGAGTTCTGCTGCCCTAAGCAATCTTTAGACCGCCACTAATTGATAGGAACGTTGAAAGCTCAGAATGTAATCTGATGGAGGGGAGGTAGCACCGGGGGTCCATGCCAATTATAAATGAATGTATGAAGTAGAATATTCTGATTCAGAGTTTGGAAGCCCTGCGGGGCCATAGAACCCCACCTCACACCCTACGCTACTCCTCTTTTTTTATTGACACCAAAGTTTGATGTTATTACGTTGTGAAGGGCACCTACTTTCCTCACATGGGTAGTTTGAGCTGGACAAATATGAAAAGATTAAAAAAAGAGGGTGAACTTAAAAGCATGTGTGAGAAAACACTGGGAAATGATTATGGTGATTTAAACCTCTCCTACCCACATGTCTCATCCCAGTGGTTTTCAGGGAAGAACTGGAGCGTAAAGAAGACGGTTCGTCAGTCCATCTTTTTATTTAAGCTCTCCACTTCACACAGTAGCTGCGATTAGGAACCTGTAGGTGCAAGTATATAGTGTACGTTTTAGAGAATCAAAGGGATCAATTCCTTTGTGTGCAGTTTCTGTGCGCCCACAATCTGCTGTATGTTGTGTTATATATATGCATGCCTGTCTACATAAATCTGTGCTTCATCTCTCCTCCTTTCCGTTTTCCCTCCCTCTGTCTTGCCTCTTGTCTTAATGGCCACAAGCAATCGACTGAAACGACAGGCTTCAGGAGGAGCAGGAACAGAAGAAGCAGGCAAATTAATGATCCCACATCACTGCCCAGATAAGGGTTACCATGTATTTTCCCCTAAAAGCTAGAAAAAAGAATAAAAAGAAGCCACCTGTTTTGGACTGTCTACTCACTTTTTTTCTAAAATCTTATCTGCTGTCCTTCTTCTCTCCCTTGATCATGCCTGCACAATGCACAAACCTCACAAGGAACTGTTCACTCCATTGGTCCTGAAATACAGGAGTTAGAGGCATGCTGCAGGGCAACATAATTTTTTTACAGTGAGAAGAACTATAACAATCTTACACTGAATCTATCTATCTATCTATCTATCTATCTATCTATCTATCTATCTATCTATCTATCTATCTATCTATCTATCTATCTATCTATCTATCTATACCTACCTTGGGCAACATTTCAGAATCAAGTCAAGCAAATCTTTTTGATTGTCACTGTCACTCTCATACATGAAAAACAAACTCGTTTACTTACACCGCACAGACACCTGCTCCTATAACCCTGCTCACCATGTCAGTGACAACTGTTGAAGCTACTTGTTTATTGTCATTTCCTAATACACCCACAGAAAAGCACAAACTCACACAATGTAATGAAATACTTACTTTTACACTATTTCTGCCTGCATGCCTGCCTACATGGTGTGAGCAGAGCCAAGGCAGTCTGCATGCAGCCATCTATGGCAGTGTATTGAGCACAGGGAGCCAACTGAGGGTAGCCCCATGGCATAAATTGATTGCTAGAGACATATGTTGGCAACGTTGTATTTCACTCTGTGTGAAATCTCCCCTATGGGGCGGACAGACTAAAACAGCGAGGGTGGGAGGGAAGGGAAGGGAAGGGTGCAGTAGTTGTTGAAGACGCTAGAAATGAACATGAGGAATGAGCCTCAGCACAGGCAGGTGTGCAGTGTGTACATGCATTTGTCTGTGTGCAAAAAGAAAAAAAAGCGTGCACGCAGAGCTAGAAGTTTCTGAATGTGTATGTGTGTGCGGTCTATGCAAATCTATATTCTTGCATAAATCCACAGCTGTGTACTTCTCTTTTTGTGTGCCGGTGTGATGTCTACGCAGAGAGCAGACCTTGATGATAAGCGAGTCATCTTGCCATGCTGAGTGGGCCATTTAAAAGACAGCCATTTTTCTGGCAGCTCCGTGGAGAGAAGTATGATGGAGGGGGAAGGATGGACAGGGAGGCTGCTCTGAAGTGTGTGTGCATGTGTGTGTGCGTGTGTGTGCGGTGCAGAAGAAAGAGAGAAAATATAAACAGCCTGTGGGGACAGAGCACCAAAGAACACAGCTTTCCTCTGCATCAGACATGAGCACACATTTAGAACACACACATATTCACGTGCTTATACAGAAAATCACATACATGCAAATTACATGTCTCCACCCACACACATGAAGACAAGCAGACGCAAATTATAGATCGCTTTCAGCCACAGCACCCCCTCACCTTGGCTGCACGGGCACTCAGAAACCACATACCGCGCTTCCATTAGCTGCCCTTTTATGTTAACAGCTGTCGTTATAGAGATCTTCAAGAAGTGTTTGTAAGTGATTGTGCTGAATCTCATGGGAATTGTACTTATACAAATCAGCATATTGCTGATACTGGGCATGTTGGTAACTTACCTAACTCTGACTCTGAATTACTGATGTATTCATATATAGAGACACTGTCTCCAGAGAGCATGGAAGTGTTCTATAAATTGGCAGTCCTCTGATTTGGCTGAGGTTGTTACATGTTTTCAGCTCAAGTTGTTCTTAATTACACATGTTCAAGTACTTACAAATACAAGTACACGCATATACGAACACAAGTAAGACAAAGATGGACAAATGTCAAAGTAAATGGATACGAATAACATGGACTTTATGCAAGAGTTGTCAGGCGTCAGCCTCCTGGTGGCAATTACATGAATATTTTAAAATTCTTCTCTTAGCTTTCTTTTAGCTCATTTATGTGGATTTTATTTGCTGTGTGAAGAATTGAGCACCAGGCTCTTATACATGAAGGATTCCTTGTATTCCTTATATGGTAACAATTGAGGTGCTTGTGTGCAGATCACTCCTTTTTCATATATACTAGATTTATTTTTATCCAACCGTCCTCTTATTAAAGAGTAAAATCTTTTTGTGTTATTTTTTATTAGTATGGCTAAATAACAAACAATATATCAGTTAAACAGGGGTGGCTGGCCACAGGAGGACCCTAGGGCGCTGCCCAGCTTAAGCCACAAAAATCCATTTAAGCTTCTTAAATTATTGTTTTAATAACAAAACCATATTTCATTTTTTTGTGCCTTTATACTTCAGTGCTTTCACCAGAATACGCACTTTCCACAGGTTGATGTTTTGCAGGAGGAAATGCACAGGTGTCATTAACAGCTTGCAAGCATTTTGGTTTGACTGTTACAGTGAAAACAGTGTGTAGTACACAGTTATTCTAGTATGAGCGCCTATGGAGAAAGGAATGGATACCTTTCTTGCTGTGTTTACTCTACTATTACAACACAAGAAGCTAATGACAATTGCTGCTGCTTGCAATATTGATCTCTTGATACAGTTTCCAATATTGAAATCATGTAGCTCTGTGTTTTCAAACAAAATTAAATTGACTGATGCTGTACAGCAGTTACAGCAGCAGAAATTTCACACAGTCTATATTTGGTTGACTTAGTGTCAGAGGGTTAATTGGAAGAAGTAGGACATGAACAAATAATGTTTATGTCATACAAAAAATGGCAAAAAGTGAGACACTAAACACAGATCCACAAACTAGTGGGTGACATTAGAGCAATTTATTGGTGGGCAAATATTATCAGCTGATATTTATAACAGACGATGAACAAAAATTAAAAATAAAGATGAAAATTAAATTAAAGAAGAGATGGGAGAAACACCCTTCAATCATGTTATGATTGTTGATACTCTATAATTTATCCACCAGAGGGCACTCTGCAGCTTCCCTGTTGGCGACACACATCAGCCAGCTGATCCTAGCAGAGGTAAGTAACTACACAAAACAAATGCAAGGGAAATTTGTTCATGTTTCATGTGTATGATAGAAAAAAATTTGGCCAATATATCAGATTATGAATTTTTTAAATCACCAAATACTGGTATCAATTTTGTTATTGATCCTAGCTTACATCCATATTCCATAATCTTTCTATCCACCATTTATAGTGAACAACTGAACTTGCTTTCATCTGTACTGTTAAGAAAAATGAGATCTGAAACTCAAAAGACTACGGAAAGTTAATATTAATATTAATATTAATATTAAACTATTTTATGAGATTGGTTAATTTAAAAGAATGCATAAATAAATGTTTTCTAAAAATAATTTTAGACAAGAGCATAAAAATACATCAGGAACAATACTCACTGCACTAGGTGTAGTTCAAGATCAAAATGAGTATTTCTGTAGACAGAATATATAACATGAAAAAGATGTGAAAAGTTACTGTCAAGTGGTGAAATCCTTGAAACAACAGATGTTTGGCTTGCTGCAAGAGAGAAAATCCAATTACTAAAATAAGATGGGGCACAGTGGAGTGTAAAGATGACATATGGAATGGCGAGTCGTCTCCTTTGTTGGTCAAAATACTTTCCTCTGGAGTATGAATCTGGGGATGGTGTGTATGAAGCAGAGATGAAGCAACTGGTGTAAGGAAGTGGGTGAAAGTGGAACAGTATTGTCAGGAAAATAAGTGGGTGGGGGTGGTGGAGGGATGGGTCTGTGATGAGAAAGGAGATGGGCTTTGAGTTAGCTTTTTAGATCTAGACAAGAAAAGCTAGTAAAAAAAAAAAAAGAGTAACGTGAGCGACAGGTGGAAGTAAAGTGATGTTGACAAATGCACCAAGGCACTCAGAGGAGAGAAAATTTTCACACCCTTTTTCTTTTTTATTTTTAAAACTGAAAGCTTTTAGTCATCGCTATCATGAGCGGTCACTCAGAGGAGCAATATACAAGGGGCAGGCAACTGAGAGCCACAAAGTCCGACCATGCGGACAACATTATGATTAGGTGTCTTTAACTAAGTAAATCTTTAGGATGGAAGTCAAGCACTCCACACACTGCTTGGAAACTGTTTACAGGTGAATAACCACAGATAAGCAGCTGCCCACGAATGCTGATGTGACTTCCAGCCAATTCTATAGCAGTGAATGTATCCCAAGACGTAGTTGGATTGGCTTCGACAATGACGGATGGAAGGTTTTTCTCCCACGGTTATAATTTCCATTTCATAAAAGAACACGGGCGATAAAGAGTGCTTTGTGAAATACCCCCCAGTGTCTGCACCAGCATAATGAAAAGCAGAAATCAATGGGAAAGGACTTACTCTGTTCATTTCTCATTGGCCATGTGAGTGAAACTATGCAATGTCTGTGTATGTTCATCTCAAAGCATACAGTGTGAGCATTTGAATGTGTAGAAAACCCAATTAAAAGGAGAATCAAAAGTGGGAATACATAAATGACTGCTATTTCAGTCATACTGCCTTTGTGCTATTGAAGGCAGCAGCATGTGGTGTGAGTCACTAAAAACCGGTTGCGATAATGCTCAATCTGTGCTCTCAGAGCTGACAGACACGCAGGTTAATTTTGATCCTACCTCACTGCATTCTTCTAGCTTGAGGGAATAGAAGAAGTGATAAGGATGTTTTTAAATGAAGAGAATATGAAAACAGCATCTTTCTAGTGACATGACAAGGAAATGTTCCAATTGTTTTCCATTACATCAATACTGTGGTCCCCTCTTTATACGTATACATGTGTGTGTGTGTGTGTGTGTGTGTGTGTGTGTGTGTGTGTGTGTGTGTGTGTGTGTGTGTGTGTGTCTAATGTATGTATACAGGAAGATAGCGCTCCGAGATAAGCTGCTCTAAGAATGCCTCAGGCAGCTGAAGACAGACAGTGATGAAGAAAAGGAGGAGGAACTGACAATCCAACCCTTACATTGGATATATCATCGACAGATGGTATATCCCATCTGAGTAAGTAGCTGACATCAAGAAATCCTTACAGTGGCTGGAAAAGGCCAGCTTGAAGGACAGCACAGAGGCCCTGATCATGGCAGCACAGGAACATCACCGGGTCCTTAGAGGCAGGAGTTTACCACAGCCTACAGTTCTAAACTTTGCAAAGGTGCCTGGCACACTATCCTATACATAGTAGCAGGATGCAAGAAGGAGGCCGGGACAGCATACAGTGAGAAGCACAACCAAGTGGCTGGGAAGCATACAGGAACATCAGTGCAACATATGAACCTCAAGACCCCAAGTCCTGATGGGAGACACCACCAAAGGTTGCTGAGAAAACCAGGCCTGTTGGACTGTTCCAGAGAGACAAGGAGCTGCTACCCAACCAACCAGACATAGTGGTGGTTGACATTATTTATTTATTTAATTTGCACTGATCAGCACAGAACTATTGGCTGAATATGAGCAGGGATTGTCGCTCTGAACACATCAACATTAATTCTGCTCCTTCTATCAGCAGTGTGATGTCCAAACCCATGGCCATACTCTAAAGTCAGTAACTCTTATCTACTTTTATTTATTCCTTCATCTAAAAACAATGACCTACTTTAGTTTGCAGTAAGTTTACTGATTGGTTTAAATACATTTGTTCTATTTGTAAGCACGCACATTTAGTTTACCTATGTATTTATGCCAATTCATTTCTTCTTCTTTTTTGTTTCCGGTTCCTTACCAGCCATCATCCCTGGGAGTCGCCAGACAAAAGATGATGGCCAGGGCTTAGAGTACTTAGAGGGGATGATTGGACTGCACCACCAGTTCCTGCTTGAGGGGGAGAATGTGTATTTTCTTTAATTATCTAGCTTTTGTATTTAACTAAATATTTGATCTTTAATTAGATTTTTCTGTTTTTGAGAGTAACCAGCAGTGTGTACCTTGTTGTAAATCCATGCACACCTCACTGCATTGCACAGCATACACTGCATTGTTTAGCTTGTGTCTTTTGTCCTTGGCATGAACCACTTTTTGTCTGATGGTGTTGCTTGTTCTGACTGGAATGTCATTCTTAAAAAACACTATTGAGTTTCTCTGACAAACCTGTCAGATAAGGGATAACAGTGTCGTTCCATTTGTCTTTGTGTTTCTCCCTGGTCAGTGTCTCAGGTTGTTTCTTATGTGTGTTGCTGATTTAATGGAGGCCTAGTTTGGATAACTACATCTTTTAAGTGCTCTATGTCCCTTCTGCACTTCCCTTTGACTGTATAGGTCTCCTGATAAGCCTAGAACTGTTTTCCAGCGTGTGCAATGCAAATTTGGGGGTTTTTGTTACCAAGAAAATTCATCAGAAAGTTGTCTTTTGTGGTCTTTCAGGACTTTCAGTATTGTTGAGCTGGCTGGCACATTCATTCTTTTAAAAATGTAGCAAATTCATTTATTCAGGCACTACTTGTCTGATAGGTTTATTGTGTGCTTTTAACCTAATGGTGTGTCTTTGTCATTGTCCAAAAACTTAGACACCTAGCTGTATTTTTTTTTATTAATAATAATAATAATAATAATAATAATAATAATAATAATAATAATAACTAGTGATTAAATCCATAATGGTATATAAATAAAGCCTAATCTTAAAGGTCAAGAGGGTGTCTGTCTCCCAAATCCAAACTGGGAGCTGTTTCCACAGATGTAGTGTGTTTGTGTAACTGTGTGAAAATGGACTTGTATGTTGTGCTCAGACAGATGTTATTAGTTTACAGAAAGGCCACAGAAAAACAATATAACCTTTTGCACAGATGCAAAATGGCAACAACAATCATACATATGTACAAAACATACAGTACAGTGTCCACAGCCTGTTTTCTACAACACCGTGCCTATGCATATGCTCAACATCGATCAATTTAATATACCTTTATATCTGAGAGCAACCACAGCAACGCCAACACTATGGAACTGGGCAATTAGACAAATACATCAACCATGGAGATTCAACAGCACATGCCTTTTATGAGTCTCTTTACATCTACTTCTTACAAAATACACAGATAAACACTATTACAGGAGACATCAAAGTGCTGAGAGTAGATATCTCTCCCCTCACGTATGTCTCCCATGAGTTGGTTGGGGGCCATTTGTCACTGATGAACCCCTCAGGCAAACACAAGGGAGAGATTTATTTGATGTACCTCTAACATGGTTTCTCCATTGCTAGAATGCTGTGGATATTCAAAAGCATGACTATAGCTCCTGCAGCAGAGATAGAAAAGAAAGCCACATCTGGTCCATTTTCACTCATTCGGCTCATTTTTTTTTCCCGATATCTTGTAAAAAAAAATCTTCCTACTGTATTATTCAATCTAAAGGCTTCATGGCTTAACATTTTTGTGGAATCCAAGCCAGCCTTGAAAGTCACAAAAAGATGTCATGATGTCAAATTCAGCTCTTATGTGTTTATATTATTCTTACTTCTTTTTTTTTTTTTTTACCATTTTATGAAGCTAAATGTATTACTGCAACATGTTCCTATTTAAATTGAAAAAGCCAATATCTGAGATCTTTTTGCAACTATTAAGAAAATTATTTTAAACTCTGCTGTTTTACTGCCATATACCCTCAGTGTTCTAAACTGTCCTTCACATGTGCAACAAACCAGCATAACCAGGCCTAACTCTAATTTAAAACTGTGAGCAAGCCGATTTAAGCAGTTGGTGCTGAAATGCCTTACTCATTGGAGCAGATATAAATGAATCAGAAATAACTTTACTCTCAAAAATCTCACAGTGAATTCTTTCATAGTTGGTTATTGGAACTAACTCAACCAGGCAGCTTTTAAGGTTTCAAATCTTTCCACTAAAATGAAAAGTAGAAAGGAGGAAATGTAATGATGTTTATACCACCATCAACTTTGGAGTTAGTCCCATATTTAGTAAGGGTCTTCGGTTAGGATCTGTTTGTCTGGCACTATGATGGGCCACAAGGGCAGCCTAATTACTTGCTAATGGTGCTGAGATGTACCAGATGTGGTTCCTTATCTGGAGAGTAGAAATGGGAGAGGATAAACGAAGATCATGCCTGCTGTGCTGTGTGTTTAGATTATTTGCTTGATATCAAGTGATGTTCCATAAAAATGCAGTTATAGAAATCACTATTTACCTAACCTTTCTGCATGATTATTCCTGCATGAGAGTAAACCTTGTCTCATTTTTATTTCGATAATCCCGTAGGATTTATGTTATTATAAACTCAAATACTGTCAATAGTGCTTAACTGCTATAAAGCAGTCAAACATTTTGAACCTTTAGATTTATTTGAAGCCTTTAAATATAACCTACAGCAAGTGTATCACTTTTTCCATTTCTTTGACATGACACTTTTGACTGTTACCTACATACCTGCCTCATAAAATAAGTAAATATTGTCTTTACTACAGCTGCCTTGTCAGTGATTTGTGATTTTGGAAGGACATGCACAAAGCAAGACCACAACAGTTTTCTGAAACTGTCTTTGTAAAACTATATGTTTGCAGAACTCGGTATTTGCTGGCATATTGGACTGGTTGGTCAATCAGTCAGGCTCTGATCACAACTGACATTTGAGGATTGCCCGAAGCAATTCAGAGACATTAAGTCATAGCGATTGTTAGTTCCAGTCGAAAGACTTATAAATATTATACTTTCCGCTGTATTATAAGAAGTGTTGGGAAGGTTACTTTTAAAATATATTCCACTACAGATTACAGAGTACAGTATTGTGTATTCTGAATACTTTGAATAACTTACAATATTGTCATGTTTTTTACAACTACATGAATGTACTATTACTGTGTGATTTATTACTATTACTGAAGGCTACTCAGCTACTATTAGCTACGGAAGCGTTGAGCTGCCACCCAGGCAAAAGAAAAATAGAAGTATATCACGTTATAACGTGAAAAGTTTATTGTTCTAACAAGATACTTTTCATGTTTGTACAATATACTATCATGTTTGTACAATAAACTTTTGATGTTCGTACAATATAAATATCACGTTCGTACAATATAAATATCACGTTCGTACAATATAAATATTATATTGTACGAACGTGATAATTATGCATATTGTAATAACGTGATATTATATTGTTCAAACATCAAAAGTTTATTGTACAAACATGAAAAGTATCTTGTTAGAACAATAAACTTTTCACGTTATAACGTGATATACTTCTATTTTTCTTTTGCCTGGGTGGCAGCTCTACGCTTCCGTAGTTAGCTGGCGTTAGCTGAGGTTAGTTCATAGACCGCTGACTGTTAGACTTTATGGATAGCATTGACAACCTGTTAGCTGCAAATACTAATAATGTGCAGTTCTGAAAGCAATACCAACTAGATTTTTAAATCTTAATATAAAATGAGTAACAGTAGGATGGACATTAGCTAAGGCTGCACTTTTTGCAGTGATCTCGTATAGAAAACTATTTCTGTATCAGTAATATGTTTTCGTTTTGTCTGCTTTCAGAACTGCACATTATTATTTGCAGCTAGAAGGGTGTTAATGCAGCCTTCAGTAATAGTAATGAATCACACAACAATAGTACATCGAAGATACTGAGGTGGCACATAACCTGGGTAGTTGCAGGAGGCTAATCTTAGCCTAACATATGAAACAGGAAAGGACCGCCGTGTAATCCATTCATTTCAACAAAGTAACTGTATTCTAATTATTACCTATTCAAGCGGTAAATGTAATGGAATACAGTTACTCATATTTTGTATGTTAAATACGTAACACCAGTACATGTATTCTGTTACTCCCCAACACTGGATGTAAGTTGCATTTAGGTTCTACTTTATTAGAACTTACTGGAGAGTAAACATAGGAGAGGGTATATACAAGACCATGCCTGCTGTGTGTTTAGATTATTTGCTTGATATCAAGTGATATTTCATAAAAATGCAGTTATAGAAATCACTATTTATGGACTGTTTTTGCATGATTATTTCTGTTTGTTTGTGGTGTAGTTTGTTGAAATCTATATATTTGTTGTTCACCAGTTTGTAGTGTGTAGCCATTGTATTTTCCATTAGCACCAATAATAAACAAAGTTCGTTTGGAGCAATTATTATGAAATGTTCAACTCAACCTGAAATTTCATTAGATTGCAGTTTTTAAAAAAAAAAAAAAAAAAGATATAGTGGTGGATGAGTGAATGTAAGCTGGATGCATAGATCCTCAATGCAACCAAATTGCTGAGGGAGGCAATCATATTATATATGGAGCATTAAACACAATCTCATTTCTAAATGATCCTCAGCACATAAAACACTGATTTATACACATAATTTATTTACTTTTTAGAACCATGTGAGATTTGGTTGGCTGGAAATTTTGCTAAAATCATAGTTAAGTGTTATCTCTGAGGTCTCACAAGCAGCAAAAAACTCCCGATTCTGTCTCAAACCAGATCATGACTAAATTCATTTTCATATATATATATATATATATACCCCAACAGCTAGCCATCACTGCATTTCCCATTGTGTCACACTGATTTTAAGGCCATTACAAATGGAGCTATTTGAGAGTCTGGCAGTAGTTCTGTGCACAGTGAAAAGATAATTGCTAAAGAACCCGTGATGCTATGTTGTGACAACATCACTGCTGATAGGGGATGAGAGGAATCACTTGTGTGTTAAAATTACCATTCAAACTTGGCCAATCAATTGTGGCAGGCATTTAAATGTGAACGGTTAAAAATGAACTGCTACATTGTTGGTGGACAAGTGGTGCTTCCTAGTCAATGCAGTGTTTATTCACAAACCGTTTAATTGCTGACAAGGGCATGTACCTTCGAGTAAAGTGACTACAGAACAAGAGATATTTACAGCTATTTTTTCCAACTGAGAAATCACCAAATAAAAAAAATCAATCTAAGAGAGGTCCCGCATTTATCATTATATGACAGAGATATATGTCATGCATGGGAATGGCGCAGAAAAAAGCCATTATCATATGTCACATCAGCCATGGAGTGCTCAGTTTCAATCTAATGAAAAATCTCACAGCAAGATCTCAAACACACAGTTTCAAATGTCAAAGACTGCAGACCACTGCTTGTGAAGTGCTCAGCCTTACAATATGTCAGAGCCAATTGAAATTATAGAGAAATGGGAAATCCTAACAACAAAAGCTGTTATATCAACAGTCATTTCATATTAGAAGCAATCCACCCTTACTTTAAGGCAGCGAGCTGTGACGAGGGTCAGGAGCTTTCAGTATAAGCTGTGGTGGACGGGAATGTGTTTCAGAGAGGATCAGTACGGAACAAGAGAATTCCATTAGCCTCAGCCTCTAAAAAGACATCATATTTATCTTTTGTACCAAAAACTACCTCTGTATCTTTCCCTTCTCCCTTCACTCAATTCACTACTTTTACTTTCATGCCACCCTTTTCAGCTAAATGCTTTGCACTTGCCCACCTTTTCTCACTTTTCCCTCTAATGTCACATCATCCCTTCCCCTCCACCTTAAATTTCTGTGCAGTAGATGAGGAAGAGTACAGCTTGCACCTAGGTTGAATTTCACTTTGCTCTATAAGGCATTTTTTTCTGCTAAAAAAAAAAGGCAACAGTAAAACCTTAACAACAAATGGCTGGTACTCAGCTGAAATAAACAATTTAAAGGAATTTTTGCATTTCAAATGAAGGTTGTTCTGTCAGCTTAATTAAAGCACTGTGGTTTTAAGCAGCTTTAATATATTTTTTAAAGCAGCACCACTAAAAATTGCAAAATGTATTTTTAAAACGTTCCGGAAATACAATCAAATGTCTGCTGCACGTGATTTATGTCTGCAGAGTAACTACTTTCTCAAACATTGCTTTCTTTTTAACCAGTATTCTAAGTTCAGCTGCCTTTTTGCTTTCTATACAACAACATCATTCAAGGGGCAGTGACAGTTGTGCAATTCAGGAAAGCTGTGGCTGGCCCCTCAGTAAATCTAGTAGTGTTGGCAAACACATTGCTAAATTTAAAACTCATTTTCAAGCAAAGATCTTGCAACCCCAGCTGTAATTTTCATATGTGTGGTAAAAAGGAGAGAACCAGGAAGAACCTTTAGAGAGGAAAGGGAAAATGAAAAAAAAATATATTTATATTTAAGAAGTCTATACTGCAAATGCATAATAAGTGACATCATCATGCACAGTTATGTGAAAAGTAAAGATATCTGTCATAAGTTTAATGACCTAATAAAAAAAATCATCTGTCTTCAACTGGTTCTTAGATTATTTAAATACACTTTCAAATGAACAACACCATGTCAACATTTAACAAAAACTAAACCAAATGCAGAAGCAGTGTGTGAAAAAATTAAGTACACAAATAAGTAACTTCAGCAGCACAAACTTGATGTTACCACTTTCAACATGATTTCAGTCTTTCACATTATGACAGGAGAATTTTGGCCCAGTATTCTTCACAACACTGGTTCGGTTTATTGAAGTTTGGTGCTCAGGACCATGGCAAAATGATCACCCCTCTGCTGCTATGCTTTACAGTTGGTATGAGGCATTCGTGCTAATATGGTTTGGCACCATCATGGTCAAATTAGACCACTCAAAAATAAACTTAAAATCAGCAAAATGATTTAAAACTTTTTAAAGCATAAAACTTAAAACAGAAAGAACAACTGCACCAAAGAGTAAAACACTCAACTGTTAAGTCTCTCTTCCAAAGGAAAAAAAGTGCCTCTCTTCAAAGTTTTTGTTATTAAATGAACTAATATTTAATCAACATATTGATTTATCTGATCTTACAGAGACGTGGTTGTTGAATATGTGAGCAAGTCATTCATTCCTGTGGATGCTGAAACCAACAGCCTCAACACTACATTTAATCAATTATTAGAGTCAATTGTCTTGATGCATGCTCAATCATCCAGGTAAGTAGATCCCAAAAGGTTGATTCTGTTCATCTGGATGTAGCATTTTCAGTGGGAGAAACGTTTCGTCACTCATCCTCAGCTGACTGCAGATTTCCCCAACCTTATAAACGGCATATTTGCACAATGACCAAAACTAGCCCATTCAATGAACAGCGGGCTGTGAGGTCAGTTCCTTGATCATTAATTAATATGCAAATTGTGATGAACATTGATCAACAACCACTGATCTAAGCCCATCAGTCAACTGGCTTCTCTCAAAATGTAAATGAGCCCAGCTAGCCCAGTAATTTAGAAGATTACCCTGGAAAAGGAGCTTGTTGCTCTATAAAACACAGCCCTCTGTAAAGGTAGGACATCTTACTGTTCATCATTGATTGAGAAAATAAGAACAACTCTAGGTCTAACAGCTAACTGATCATCTGCAGAGGAATAGTTTATTTAAAGCAGAATTCAGAATTCATCACAGTACAGAAACAGCACTAGTGAAGGTTACGACCGCCCCAGCATTCAAAACTGTTGACCACAATAACTGCTTTACTACAGCAATTAGAACATGTTGCTGTTTTTAAAGATAATCGGCTTTAGTGGTTTAAATCATATCCATTTCATATACTCCAATTTGTTTATGTAATGGGGAATCTTCTTATTCACACACTTAGGTTAATTATGAAGTTCCACAGGGTTCTGTGCTAGGAACAATTCTATTTACATTATAAAGCTTAGGTTCACACTGTACACCATTGCACTGCACCCCTGAACCCCACCCGAAAGACATAATCTCTCCAGCGTATCCTTTGTCTGCCCCAGGGCCTCCTCCAGGTGGGACATACCATAAACACCTCACCCAGGAGCCATCTTTGTCACATGCTCGAACCTTCCAATAGGCTTTTTTCTATGTGGAGTAGCGGCTCCGAACTCCTCACTCTATCTCTAACAGAGAGGCTAGCCACCCTTTGGAGAAAGCTCATTTCCACTGCTTGTATGCGCAATCTCGTTGTTTCGGTCGTGACCATAGGTGACGGGAGGAACATAGATCAACTGGTAAATCTCTTTACCACAACAGACCACTACAGCAGTGATGTCACTGTAACCGCAGCACCAATCACTCCCATTCCCTCTCCTCTTATTTGTGAACAAGATCCCGAGATACTTAAACTCCTCCACTCAGGGCAGTAACCCGTCCCTGACCAGGAGTAGGCACTCCACCCTTCTGGCACAGGACCAGGGCCCCAGACTTGAAGGTGTTGATCTCATTCTCGCCGCTTCACATTTGGTTGTGAAACTGGAGGCTACCACCTGATGAACCCAACAGAACCACATCATTAGGAAAAAGTAAAGAAATACATTACTTTGTAATTGTTAGCTGCAGCAGACATGCCATGTGATTGGTGTATGAACACTGGTGCTTCTGGCAGACTTTGTGTTGTGCTACAAATTTATGTCAAAAATTCCTTCTCAGTTCTACACTGATTCTCAGCTCTGCATGCACATTTTGATTAAATAGTTTGGAGCTAGATTAAATGTTTTTATTCCCCTTGTTTGTGGCAATGAAAGGAGGACAATTCTCTATGTTTTGCGTTCGATTTGAGAAAATAGATCATGCAATATTTTCCCTGAGACATGATTACAACAGCCAGGTAATGCAATAGAATGTAACATCAACACAAAGGAAAGCTGGTGTTCACATCTGGAGGAAAAAGGGTTAAGTCCACAGTAAACAAGTTGTAATGAAAGACAGACGAGATGGAGAGATAGAGAGAGGAAGAGGAAGAAGGGGCAGGAAGGGTGTTCAAAGGGTTTGTTCTCGCATTTGAAAGGAGAATTTACAACAGGCAGGCAAACAACACACAGCAGCAGGGCTTTGAAGTGTCTGGCTATGTGTGGAGATGCCAGTGCTTACATGCCTTGATTAGCTGGAGAGAGTTTCACACCCCCTGCTGCACATGTTGTTGCTGTGATACCCTCACCAAGCAGGGGATGTGGTGATAGTCAGAGAGTCAGCTGGAGCTGTCTTCATGAGTGTGTGTGTAGTTAGATTGTGTGTAGATGTGCATATAAACGTCTGCAGAGTTGGAGGGGTTACGCATTAGCATGTGTGCACGAGCAGCTCCGGTAGGTGATGTAAGGCAGTGGTGTGCAGTGGCGGAGAGTGCAAATGCCCTATGTGCATGCATTTGTGTGTGTTCGTGGGCCAGACTGTCGGCATAATTGGATTGACAGCTTCAACTGTGAAGGGTGCAGCAGAGTCAACTGGTGTGTGTTCCTCGAGAGCTCTCCTTCCTCCACCTCCTCCTCATTGCCGTTCTCCTCTTTTCCTCCCACCTCTTTCTGCTGTGATCCTAATCAAGAGAGAAAAGCCAGCTTGTGGTCGCAGAGGATCTTACTTTCATGGAAATGAAAATAAAAAGGAAGAGAACAGACTTAAAATATACAGATATCTTTAAAACTCAAAGTGTGTGTTTGACATGGAAACAGAAAAAAGTGTGCCAAACCTGAATCTTGCAAGAAAACCAACACTACACATGTTTTTACACATACAAACATGGACTTTTCTAAGAAGAGGTGCCTGTAAGAACTGAAACATCCAATGCAGCTGGACATTAGCTAGCATTTAACCTGCCAGCTCACACTTAGCAAATCTGTGTGATGCACTGATGCACAATAGAGCAGGTAATCTGGTGGATTCACTATGAGTGAGCGGGAGTCTTATGTGCTGCTTTTTTACATTCTTTCTAAGCAGAGTCTAAGACATTACTTTCAGCAGTGCAAACTCAGGGGAAGTGTGCTATTTTCTGCTATGATCTATAGAAAGGACAAATGTAGAAAATCCTTTGACCTGTTTGTCCGAAGTTTGCTCAAAACTTTCAGTAAATTACAGGCTGTTGCCTTGCTGATAAGTTTGGTGTTACTGTTGCCAACAGGCAGTTTGACCAGAGCCAACACAAACCACAGTACTCACACCAGAAGATAAAAAAGAAACATTTATAGTCTTTTGTCAGCTAAATAGGGTGAAAAGCCAGAAGATGTGATAATTACTAAAATGCTTTTAGACAGCCTTTCCTGGTAGACATTCATTGTTTTTCACTCAGTTGCACATGCAAGTGAGAGAAATACACGTGTAAAGAATGGAAAAAGAGTCCAAACCACTTAGAGTTTTCCACATTTGCACACCTGCTTCACTGGGTAGTGTCAGAATATTGGTTTCAATGCTTTACAAAAAATGCCAAAGGTTAGTGTATATTTGCAGTTTTTAAATAATCAAATATAAGTCTTGCTAAACTTATATTTCAAGTTGCTCATGCTAATCCTTTTACATGATGATAACAAAATCACCAAATTAAACACAAATTAAAAGAATATATGTAACTAAGTTGGTAGACATATTAAACATATAATCCAAATATGTTTTTAAACTTACATTAGGAGCAACCGAGGTCAAGTATTGTGTGCGGTGGCGTACATGGTGAGAGCATTGCTATGGGACTTGTTGTATGTAAACATAAAAACATTTCTATCTGTGGTCAGATCGCTGTAACTTGTTGAAAGGCAGCAGCTGAAGATCAAAAAGATAATGTATGAAAGAATAAAGGCAATAAAAAGTTCTACAGGACTACATGATATATTTGAGTCATGGCTGTGATTGAAGAGCAAAGCACTAAAATGGGTTATGTATGTTCATATTGGATCATGATCATTTTATTGTTGTGAGAGAAGTATTTCTCTAACATGATTCCAGGGATCCAGTTAATGGACAAGATTTAGTTTTGATGGATAGATCTCATTGCATAAACTGGATTACTGCCACATCAGGTCACACAGATACTGGTTTGTGTGTGAACACTTTTAAATTCATGGTCCTTTTATTGGACACTTAAGAAGCAAACAAGGGTTAATGGAGGTTGCTACACAAGTCAACAACTCAGCTATCAGAACACTCCTGCCTGCATTTTTCTTGCATGTTAGACTTGTTACTCCCTGTCCCACCATGACACTGCTGTTAAGGCCACTCTCATATTGGCAATGGAACAGTGGGATGCTAGTTACCCGCTCTGCATGTGGCTGATGGCCAGGGCCTAACAAGAGCCATGGGTGATCGAGATGGATAGGATGGGGATTCAAATTCTTTTGCTTCCTGCTTGCCAAGCATCTCCACTAACTGCCAAAAGATTGGGAGGTTCTCTTTACATTTGTTTGCTTATGAAGTCTGTATGTGTTCCTCCTGTAGTCTGTATTTTTGTAAGTTAGTCCCCATTTTTCATATTTTCCCATTTAGCCCTGTTCCATCTGACTACTGGAATTTTAACCTCTGTAAACACAAACTTGTGTGCCCACACTTTTTATCTGTATTTCCCTTAGCAAAGAGAAGCCTTACCCCAGGTTGCCCAGTCACTGGGGGCAACACTGCTTACTATCGAATTGGCCAACATATGTAGCTCTAATAAAACTTTATGACAATGGCACATATTTAGTGATAGCTGTTTGACTCCTCTAGTCTACAAGTAAACTTCTAGTTTAAGTGCTTCTTGTCACTCTAATATGCTCTGTTTGAGTCATATAATGCAGCGTAAAGAGTCGGTGAAATGATAAAGTTCCTCTTTGGTTGTTTGGATATGTCAGTGCAGTACGTCTTTCAGAGAGCAGCGTTGCTACAATAGATGTCTATTTAGCTCTAAATGACTTGTCACTAATGTGTATGTTTTTGATTTAAAAGATGAATTACATCAATACATAGTCAATATGCTTTTGCAAGTAAAGCAGTGGAGCAAAGGCATACAACACACCGTTGTCACTGCCATCAGCTTACTCATAATGGCTCTTCTGTCCCCCAGCTGTCCCTTCCACAGAGACTCTCTGTGTGTGTCTGTGTGCGTGTATGTGTGTGGTGGTTATTATGTTTCTCTCGCATGCTCTCTCCTTGACAACCTAATTACTACTTTCAGCAATACACTGACATACAGATCGAAAACTGCAATCTGGAATGTGGCTCATTTTTGACAGGGTGGTGGTTTATAAGATGTTTGTATAGGAGATTTTTTCCCCTCTTTTTCCCCCCTCTTTTTTGTTTTGCTTTCTCTGTACTATGCATAATTATGTACATTGGCAGTGTCACTGAAAAAAAATCAAGTGATAAAAAAAAAAGACAATGCTTCCTCTTGCTGACTTTGAGTGAACTGTATTTACACTGCATGCAATGTGGTTAATGGAGTGATCAGTTTTTACCCATGCAACAGTGTTTTATCTATAAATGTGGCATAACATCGCTAGTGAGTTAGAAGTAGGTGCTCTAAACTGCATAATTAAAGAAAACGCTATCATTTGTGCATGACTTTAGACTATTACTGAAATGTGTGCTTTTTCTAATAAGAGATTACACTGTTTGGCTGTAGATGGAAGGGAGCACATCCTAATATAACAGTTTTTTCAGACACTTGCTGCATCTTCTTGTTATGTACCAGGTGTCCTTTGGTGTTGGTGCTCATCAACCATTAGTCTTGGCAATATTGGTGACCGAGCAGTAATGCTTCAGTTTTAGGACATACTCCTCGTTATGCCATGAGTGTATCTGAGCCACAAAATCTACTTTCTTTGTGTAGTGCTGGGCCAAGCCATGGGTAAGTAAACTATGCAATGAAAATGAACCGACGTGAACACTAAACCAATTGTCAGAAACAAGGGAACATGTGGGCAAAGGCATCACCACAGACATGTGGAGCCACAGGAACAGGAAACATTGGGGATCAAAAAATTAAATCTAACACAAATTCCACACATCTTTATGTCACAAACACTGTAAATCATTAAAAAGCATAATTACATCATGGGACCATAACAGGGGCACATACTCTGTGATGTAAAGACATAACAGCACTTTAAAAGTTGCAATTATAAATTTAGCTGTACATAACACAGACTGAAAGAATGGTAGATGGACTGGTTCTTAAAGTTTTTGCACTTTTCTACTCTAATTGAGCACTCTTCATACAACTTGCTTCATTGAGACAAGCACTTTTTTCCCGATACAAGTGCTTTCACACTCCAACAGATGCATCAGAAAGCAACAACTTTGTATATTGCCCAAGGATATTTAGGATGCAGACTTGAGGGATCACACCACCAACTTTCCAATCAATCGGTGATGTGCTCTACCTTCTGAGCCACTGCCACCAATAGCAATATTGAGCACAGTGAGCAATAGCTAGATAAATAGCTAGATAGACAGATAGATACCTGCCTGACCAAAAAATGACAGAATGACTGCAACTGACCAAAATTGAAATGAATGGTCTAGCAGCCTCAGCTCAATGCACAGAAACCAGGAGAACAAAAAGGACTTTCTTCTGTCCTGCAGGGACAGTTTCAGGTAGGAACACACAGTAGTGGGAACATGCACAAATGTGGTGTTCTAAAACTGCCCCCAAACAGCCTAAGAATATACAAAGCACACAATGGAACATAAAATATAAAACTAAAACTTTAGTTGCTGAATAGTTTTCTTTCAAACAGAATAAATGAACCAAGATAGCAAAATAATCAAAGTGAAAAATGAGAAATAAAACTTGTGTTGTTCTCACAGTGAAAAGGGAAATTGTCTCAGCTTTGTTTGCGGTGGGTCTTACTCTGAATACTGCGCACAAGAACTGTACTTCTTGTGGCTGCCACTTTATTTAAAGAGAATAAACACTGGAAGAAGAGCAGTACTGCCACAGTAATACCTCCCTCTGCAATCCCAAGGAAAAGTCCAGAATAATAGGCAGCTATTTGTGATCCCCATACACAGAGTCAAAACGACTATGGCCCTAGTATAGAGACATAAAAGTGTTTATGGCCAACACACTGTTTAGTTGAAATTAAATTGTATATCACAGCAACCAGCATGTGTCTGCAGTTGTCATCCGAGTAAATGCTACACAGGAGAGTGTTTTTTGTCCTTAGGGGTATGGAAAGATTGCAAATGAAATGTAGCGTTTTCACAAAAAGTGGCAATAGACACATTTGTTGCTTTAATCGTGAAGTTAATGTTTATTGCACAATTTAATGTCTACAGTGACATAATTAGTGTTTAGAATCCGCCTCACTTTCACTGTACAGCTCTAACAAAAGGCCCATGGTGCAGCCAAAGAGGAAGAAAGCTGCCCCTTTTAACTTTTGATTTGCTCTTGCTGTTAATGTCTGAGAGCTAAAACTGACTTCCTTTGTGCACCTAAACACAGTAAACACAGCTCTCGAGCTGTGTTGTGTGTAAGCCATGATTTTTAATTTATTTATTTTGTGAAGTATCATTGATGCGTTTGATGTGTGAGTTTGTGTTATACACGGTAACATGCGTAACACCCGCTCTAAATACCCCCGTTAATCTCTTTGGTCTCTGGCTGAATCCTTTTGACCTGCATTTATCACGGAGCGCAGTTACAGCATTAATCCATATTAACCTGTGTACTTTTCTTCATGAACTAACTACTCCATCTGCAGTCCATAGCCTAACTGAATTACTTCACTGCAGGCTGAAGGCCACATTTCAGTTATTTGCATTAATTGACTGTGGAGGCATCACAGGGATTTGCTGTCCAGCACTGCCGTGGGTGTTGACTGCATATCTAAATAAATAACTGTATGCATGTCTATCACAGGAAATAAATATATTTGCATTCTGCCTATATGGAGATCATTAAATTGCAGTTGCTATTCCAAGCACATTTGAAACATTCTCCCACTGTAAGGTTGACAGGTCTGAACAATCAATGGGGCTTTAGAGAGACTTTTCATAAATGTTCCACTTCAGAGGTTATTTTTCTGCTTGCCTGCTTTTACTTTGTATTGCAGAAAAGAGACTTAAATGTGTGAGTTCAAACTGGATGCCACAGTTCAGCTTCAGCAGGTTGTTTTCAAAGCAAATGCGAGGACCGTTTTACTTTACTGTACCACAAAGGTTATTCTGGTATAGAAGGATTTCAGCTAATCTTAGTTGGGGAAAAAAAAAAGTTTTTACAAAGTAAGTTTACTGTAGCCTCTTGTGCTTATTTTATGGCTTCACAGATGATGTAACAATCCTTTGTAGTCTCATAATTATGTCACCATTCAGATAAAATGGTTTATAAATAAACCTCTGAGCAAATATTGAACAGTCTGCTGTCACAGATCAAAGGCATCAGAGTTTAACCACCGACTATGACTACGCCATACCTTTTCTGATGCTTAGAAACCTGACAGCGCTGCACTTGTAATTATTTAATTCTTTTGATTCACACAGTAATGGCTATTGGAAATATAGTTCAAAGCAACAAAGAAGCCGACTTTAGTGACACTTCAGTAAAAAGCAGGTTCAAGGTTACAGTAAAACAGGCTAGCAATCAAAGAACAGGAAACCCTGCTGAGGCGAAATCGAAAGACAAGTTTCACAAAGCAAGCAGAGACTATTCGAGATGGAAACTGTACCCTGGAACGCTCAGGCACAGGGGAAAAAAAGAGACATCTGGCAACTGAGCAGTGGAAAACTAGGAGTGTATACACTGATGGGGCTAATTGGGAGAATGGAAACAGGTAAGTAGTTGGGTGATCAGATCAGGTGATGCAGCAGGCTGGCGGTGAAAGCAGCCGGTCTGAAGGGGTGAAAGAGTGCATCAATTAAACACAATAAATCAATGGCAAAAACCCAAACGTGTAACACTCTCGAGCACTGATTCAGAGATTTTTCCTTATATAAAATCTTTGCCTTACACCTCTGTCCTTACACCTAGCATATATAGGACGAGAAAAACATTTGTGTGGTGGTTACAATGCCGTGTTACGCTTGACTGTTCACGCATGTGTGGTTTATGCATGGTATGATTTACCACGCTGATACACCACCATATGGGGTGTTGACTGTTTTCTCTCAGTCAGCGTTCCAACAGGAAAACATCTTCTTGTCTGTGAGTCATCAGTATGAATAATGACACTTTGGGCTGAATGTTTGTTCACAGATCCCCAAAAGAGCTGCAATTTAAAGAAGGCAACATGAAGGACAGCCCACTCCTCGCCTTGAGTGTTTGAAGGGCGGCGGTGACGACATGTATGCATGCTGAGAGCGCAGGTCTGATCAGGAAAGTAATGTGTGCTGTGGGTGGAAAATAGACTTGGAAGGTGCCTGCATGCTCGTCGGGATAAGAAAGTTAAGAGAAAGAAAACAGAAGCAAGCAGGTGTATATACCAGGCTAAAGCTGGGAACTTGGATGAACAACTCCCTGCAGAAGCTTAGCTACTATTTTAACCAGGGAAGAAGATTTAAGCGTTTTCCTCCCTATTTTTGACTGTGTCTGTTTGTACTGTATTCATCTATGATTCATAAACATGCTTCAGCTGTGTGTGTGTGTGTGTGTGTGTGTGTCTGAGTGTGTGAGTGAGTGACTAAAACAGTGTGTACTTGTGCTTATTTCAGAACCACCTGAATCCCAGTCACCTCTCTGTGGCAAATTTTCCACTTAACATGATAGAAATGCCTTTGGCCATGAATAACACATTTACTATCAACTGTACCTGAGGCGAAGAATTACATGATCAGTTTCCTCTGCTAGGATATGCTAAAAATCAGGGAAAAAAAATTCAGTCTTCCTTGCTTAAGGAAGCAGAAGCTAAGGAAGCAGCACAATTTTAACGATTAAGAAAAAAGCTAGAAGAGATAGATCAACCCAAAAAAAGAGAAAAACAGCTTTAGCAGTCAGTAATGATTTGTGTCGCCTTCAGAATCACAGTTGCTGGGAGGGTAGTGTGCATTTGTGCGTACTTGTGTCTGCCAGCGCAAGTGTGTGTCTGTGGGTGTCGGTGCATATGTGTGTCTTAGGGCTGAGTGTGGAGGGGCTAATGGAGTGTTGATTGCCTGGCGGTAAGCAGGCATCAGTGGGTAATTGCAGCTCTACGGTGTAACAGTTCTAAAATGAAGACGCATTTCGCATTCAATCACTTTGCCTCCAGTATCGATGCCTGTACCATTTGGTGATTGGTGATAGATCCTTAGAGCGTGACCGTGGTCCTATATCTATACGGAGCTGGGTGACATAATTGGCACAGTGATACTGAGCTGCAAGCCACACTTATACTCACCTTAGCTGCTTGGCTCGTATTAGAACAAGCAGTTTTTCAGGATGCTGCCAAACTGCAGATTTTAAATGGACTTGACAAATTTTTCTGGGAGTAAATGTAGAGCCACAAGGAGAACAAACCGAAAGGTAAAAGAGCTCGAGGTGGAACCAGAGTGTCCTGCCCTTTCTTTTTCCTTCTGTTTTCTCTCCCTTCGCGCCTGGTTTAAGTCTCCCCTTGGTGAACCTCACTCGCGTTGCCAAGCGACAAGGTTGCCTGGGAGCAGGGCTTTGATGAACAGTCACAGTGTAATGGAGGTAGCCCTGCTAACACGCTGTACACAGGGACAGACAGGTGGACAAACACATGCATGTGTGGAAACACTGTGTGGCATGTGTGCAGCCGGGGCGGACAGGACACAAATACATCCACTGGAATCGTGTCTGGTGTTTTTCTTTTTTTCTTTTACAACTGCAGCTTTGACTCAAGCTAACAGTCTGGACATAAGTATACAGTGACTGGTACTATGTCTTAAGATGGGTGCAAGAAAGGCAATTTGCTATTTAGTTTCCTCAATTAATTCCTTTGATGAATAGAAACTGATGTCAGGACCAATGTCAAAAGCTACAGCTTGCTGAAATCTATTACAGTTATCCATGACCTCATTAAGTAATTAGCTTTCTGTGCCGTAAAAGATGTGGGTTTTTTGTTTGTTTTTTTTTAAAAAAGGCTATAAAACATTCTGCTGCTTTGGCAAATCCAGGACATAATTTAAAGTGTAAGAGGCAAAATTTTGTCCGACCATTACCTCAAATGGCTTTGCTTCCACATAAGAGAAAAACAAAAGATATACTTGTACTTACTTTCTCTATATGAGGCATAAGATAAGATAAGATAAGATAAGATAAGATAAGATAAGATAAGATAAGATAAGATAAGATAAGATGACCTTTATTAGTCCCACAGGTGGGAAATTTGTTTTGTTACAGCAAAGTGCAAAGTTATGTAGCAGAAATTAGAAAACACTGGAAAGCAATAAAATACAATAAAATAAAATAAAATACCATATACAATAGAATAAAATAGAATAGAATAATATATACAATAGAATAAAATGGAAATACAAATACTATATACAACTGAGTAGGAAAATACAAAAATACAACTTCGTCAGAAGAAGAATTGCACATATTGCACATATAGTCTTATTGCACATGTGTGGGTTTGTGTGTTTGATCAGCTGCAAAAGTCTTTATTGTGGAGTATGACAGCAGTGGGGAGGAAAGACCTGCGAAATCTCTCCGTCCCACACCGTGGGTGCCGCAGTCTCCCACTGAAGGAGCTGCTCAGTGCTGTCAGAGTCTCCTGCATGGGGTGGGAGATGTGGTCCAACAGGGATGACAGCTTAGCCACCATTCTCCTGTCACTCACCACCTCCACTGGGTCCAGAGGGCATCCTAGAACAAAGCTGGCCCTTCGGATCAGCCTGTTCAGTCTCTTCCTGTCCCCAGCAGAGATGCTGCCGCCCCAGCAGACGACACCATAGAAGATGGCTGAGGCCACCACAGAGTCATAGAAGGTCTTCAGGAGTGGGCCCTCCACTCCAAACGACCTGAGTCTCTGCAGCAGGTACAGCCTGCTCTGCCCTTTCCTGTAGAGGGCGTCTGAGTTATGAGTCCAGTCCAGTTTGTTGTTCAGATGAACACCAAGGTACCTGTAGCTGTCCACAGCCTCAATGTCCATACCTTGGATGTTCAGTGGTTGCAGTGGAGGATGCTTGTGCCTGCGGAAGTCTACCACCAGCTCCTTGGTTTTACTGGCGTTGATCTGGAGGTAGTTCAGCTGGCACCAGTCCACAAAGTCTTGAGTCAGTCCTCTGTACTCCTTGTCGTCCCCATCAGTGATGAGGCCGACTATTGCAGAGTCATCAGAGAACTTCTGCAGGAAGCACTGGGTGGAGTTGTGGGAGAAGTCTGCAGTGTAGATGGTGAAGAGGAACGGAGCCAGAACCGTTCCCTGTGGGGCCCCCGTACTGCAGACGACCCTGTCCGACACACAGCCCTGAGTTCTCACATACTGTGGTCGGTCGGTGAGGTAGTCCAAAATCCATGCTGTGAGGTGATGGTCCACTCCAGAGTTCTCCAGCTTGTCCTTCAGAACCGAGGGAAGAATAGTGTTGAAGGCACTGGAGAAATCAAAGAACATGATTCTCACAGTGCTCCCAGCGGTCTCCAGGTGCACGAGGGAACGATGTAGGAGGTGAATGACGGCATCATCCGCTCCAATGCCAGGCTGGTAGGCAAACTGAAGTGGGTCCACTGATGAGCTCACCAGGCGCCGAAGCTAAGCCAGGACCAGCCACTCCAGGGTCTTCATCAGGTGGGATGTCAGAGCCACCGGCCTGTAGCTGTTGAGGTCCTTGGGCGTGAAGTCTTTGGCACCGGAACAACACAGGAGGTTTTCCAGAGCTGTGGGACTCTTCCCAGCCTCAGGCTCAGGTTGAAGAGGTGCTCGATCACCCCACACAGTTGGTCTGCGCAGGACCTGACGACCCTTGAGCTGATGCCATCTGGGCCCGCTGCCTTCTTGCCATTAATCCTCAGTTCCCTCCTAACCTGGGTGGTTGAGAGAGACAGGCTGGAGCCTGGAGAGTGTGTATTGGATGCTGTTGTTGGGGGTGGGGAGGAGTGAGCAGGGAGAGTAGAGGAGGTGTGAAGTGTCTGAGGTGTCAGAGGTGGAACAGCAGCAGTGGGGGTGGGTGAGTCTGTAGCCGATGTTGGAGACTGCCTCATGGATGAATCAAACCTATTAAAGAAATGATTCAGTTCATTTGCCCACCTCACATCCCTCCCAGGCAGAGAGTTCTGATGTTTGTGGCCTGAGATGGTTCTGAGGCCTCTCCAGACTTCACCAACATTATTTTGCTGAAGCTGGTTCTCCATCTTCTGCCTGTAGCTGTCCTTCCCATTCCTTATCGGTCCCCTCAGCTTTCTCTGCACCCTTTTCAACTCCTCCTTGTCTCTGGATTTGAAGGCCCTCCTCTTCTGCTTGAGGACAGCTTTAATTTCTGGGGTAATCCAAGGTTTGTTGCTGGAGAAACACCGCACAGTCCTGGTAGGTACGGTGTTATCCACACAGAAATTAATATAGTCAGTAATGCATGTAGTAAGGCTGTGGATGTCCTCTCCGTGGTCGTCACAGATCACCTCCCACACAGTCGACTCAAAACAATCCTTAAGAGCCTCCTCGCTCTCCTCCGACCATCTCTGTACTGTGCGGGTGGCTGGTGGCTCCCTGCGCACTAAGGGCTCATACACAGGGACAAGGTGCACCAGGTTGTGATCAGATCTGCCCAGTGGAGGGAGAGGTGATTAACTGTATGCCTCTTCAGCATTGGCGTACAGTAAGTCCAGTATTTTATTGTCTCTGGTTGGGCAGGTCACATACTGGGTGAAGGTGGGCAGTGTGGAGTTCAGTGAGGCATGTCAGTGGGATTGTGCCTTCCACCACCCAACTACTGTATATCCTTGGTTGAAGTCAGATCAATCATGATCTGAATAGACACCAAATTGAACCTTGAAGCAGATGTGCTGCAGCAGCAGAAGACCACACCCAGGTACCACTGTGGTCAATTAAAAACTGGAAACTGTGGCTCCACTTAACATGAGATCACTAAAATTAAACAACAAAAGAAACATCATTGCTTGGCCTGAAGAGTCTCAATTTCTGCTGTGACATTTGGATGTTATGGTCAGAATTTGGCATAGACATGGGTCCTCACTGCCTTGTATCAAAGGCTCAGGCTGGTGGTGGTGGTGTACTGCTGTAGAGGATATGTTCTTACAGTTTGTTTTGTTTAAACTCCACAGCCTACCTGAGCATAGTTACTGACCATTGTGACCACAGTGTAACCATCTTCTAACGGCTGCTTCAGCCATGTGGCAAAGCTCAAATCACCTCAAACTGCTTTCTTGACTATGACGATGAGTTCGCGGTAGTCAAACGGCTTCCACAGAAACCAGATTTCTATCCAACAGAGCACCTTTGGGATGTGGATGAACATCAGATCATGGATGTACAGCCAACAAATCTTCAGCAACTGTGTTATGCTATCACATCAGTATGATGGTCCAAAATCTCCGAGAAATGTTTCCAGCACTGCTTTGAAACTATGCCATAAAGATTTAAGGCAGTTCTGAAGACAAAAGGGATCTAACTCCACACTGGCAAGGTGTTTTTCTCAAATGCTACTCACCCTTTTACACATGATTTCTGGATCATCACCAAAGGTGTTTAGAACAAGAGACTGGCTAAACAGATGCGCAATTAGCCTGAATATTTCATCACAAACCTTGGTTAACATAACAGTAGGAAGACTGCAGACAGATACCTCACTTTCCTCACCATGACTGTCACCTAATCCTCCTTCATACACGGAGCTGCTGCACTTTACAATGTCTCTTCTGGTCAAAACCCTATCATGTCTCTATTAGTAATATAATGAGAGCTCAATGGTAACAGCCGTCGCAACAGGTCATCTGGGAGGTGATGCAAAATGGGAAAAGAGAGAATCATAAATATGGACCATCAGTTTCAGCCCTGTGTAGCACTGACACTGAATTTGCACTGATGGCTCAACTAAACCGCATAAAATATGCACAAACGGACAGATATGATATCACCGCATGCAATCAAAGAAAAGATGGATGGAAAATGACACGAGCACAGTGGTCAACACCATCAAAGCTCAGTGTCACAGTCTGCTGTAACAAAATGTCTGATTGAAGGGCCCCAGCATACCCATGAATGTGGTAATTAAAATTTAAAAAAAAACGTTTGATCAGTCCAAGTAATGAAGTGTCTAACCCACACAGTACACTGCCTGAAGCCCAGCTGCTCACATGTAGCTTCCCTATCTCTTTGCATTCTTAAAGTAATAGTCTAGTCTACAACTTTTTCAAATAATTGGCCATTTTCTCATTCTTACTCTCTCTGTGTGGAACACGATAGTGATTCAAACTGGTTCATAAAAGTATTCACAGTTGCTCTAGGAAATGTTCCTCTGGCTCTCATAAGTGTTTTACATTTCCAATGACTGCAACAGTACTTCAGTTATAGCTGCAGGCTCACACCCAAAACTCTCTCAGCCTTTCCAGTCAGCTGCGTACACAGATGCACACACCACGGACTGTTATGTTTGGGGTTATGATTAAGGCGTGTGAGAGTGCCGCCTGCAAACATACTGCTACTGGTGGAAAAATTGCTGAATTTGACTTTTAAAATTATCACTACCAGGGAATAAAGCTCCCCAAAATGGCCCCATAGTAAAGATTGTAATTACTGATTTTTTTCTTCTCCATAAGCTGTAAACATGGCACAGACATAAAGCAGATAGGGATTCACACTAGTATATATTTTTGACTTATATTTCTGGCCACCTGATAGATGAAAGCCCAACATTCACTCATCTTTTCATGGTTTGTAGCTAATCTGGTTTGGCCTCTAGCTTCTGAGGAAAAAATATCAGAACCATGTTTTCCCGCAAGTAGCTGATTTTGCTGAGCTGATCAGGTAGTGTATGCTGAGGTTTTAGGACTTTTTCACTCGCTGTGGCCAAAACAAATAACAAACAAACAAATCTACAAAAGGGAGTTAACAATGATGATAACAATAGTAACAGTAATGGGGCAAGCAATGAGCAAGAGGATGCTAGAAAACCTTGTACTGTACTTTTATGATATGTCCTTCCAAACATTGCTGGTATCAGTAACTGTAAGAAAAAATAACATGTGAAAAAACAGCATATAAATCATATAAATTGCCTTTTGTCACCATAAAGCTTCAAAAACATAAAGCTTCAAGGACATTCAAGGACAGACTGAAAATGAAAGGAGAAAAACAGTCAAAGTAATCATTTGATCGATAACTTTGATTGATCTTCCCTGACAACTTCCTGTGTATACAACCCAGATTGCTACAAAATTGCTGTAAGATAGACATTTAAAGAAAAAGTCTCACCATAGCTGCTAAATCTGACAGTCCAGTCATGTTGTGAAATAATATTTGCAATGCCTGTATCACATAATAAATTGTCAGGCTGATATGTACAGATGGGGTGAAATGATGTGTGTATGTACTGTTATGCGAGTATTCATGAGTGCGTGGGATTGTCTTTATCTGTCAGTCTAATTGTGATTATGGCATTTAATTAAGCCTGATGATTTGCACTTCTGTGATAATCATTAGTTGTGTGCGTGCAGGCGTGTGTGAGTGTGTGAGTGAGTGTGTGTTTGTGAACATGTGTGAAAAGTTTTGGGCCGTGCCATTCCACTAAGATCAAGGATGAAACTCTCTGACTGTCTATCTGTCTCACTGCAGGATTAGCTCCGTGTCATCGCTCTTGGAAAAGAAAAACTCTGTTGACACTGAAATCCTCATCAAATCATCAAATGTCCTCTGGCTAAAAATAGTCACCTCATGTCAAGCCATGGAAACATTCACATCTTCTACAGCAGCTACAACTCGCACGGAAGCCACCGTGGTAAATGTCAGTGCCGTCACTTAGAACAGCTGCAACATCCACCTTTATAACCACATAACCTCTGTCAAAGGATTTTTCTACAATAATACAATGACAGCTTAGTTGTTTGTGGAATTTGTAAAAGCCTGACTCCCTTCTGGCAAACTAAATGACCTGTGAAAGCTGGTATGAGAAACACATAGTTGTGATACATAAACAGATGGAACTTTTTACAGGCTTACACTGCTAACTAGCCAAGTGTGAATATAGCTAATTAGAATAGCAGTGATGTAAACGTCCCCACCACATATGCGTGGGCGCATTTGTGCATTTATGAGTTTGACACGCATGAGTGGAGAATTTAATGTTGGATTTCCTGTTTTGACTGTCAGCAAAGGTGTGATGTGGTATTTTAGCCAGAACCTCGTATGTCCTCTATTATTTTCAGTCAACAGCACATGCACAGTCAGTCATTTACATAGAAGCTATAAGAACAAAAAAGGCTGGCTTGCCTATTTTTTAAAAAAGTATGCTGCCTGTAGAAAAACACAATACTTTTAAGTTTATATTTGGTATTACTGAAGCATTTTGTACACACTGAAAAAAAAGGAGAAATGAAAATTTTTCATTTTTGTTGTCTTGCTGCTGTTGAAATATGAAAGAGAAATAAGACTTCAATGTCCAACATATATAATGTCTAACATTTGATATGTAAATTGACACCATGTTTCATTAAGGGAGCAGTAAACAAACCTAGTGCTTTTTGGTTCTTGTCAAGTGGAAGTGGTTGAAAAGAAAGTGCTGCACCAAAAATCTCCTCAGGATTGCTTTTAGGAAGTTGCTGTGGTCACCTAATGCAATGGGCATTCGTCCGTGTGGAAGATGCTGACTTGATGCTGACAGAAACTATTTGGAAAAAGTTTGGAAAATGCTAGTTCCCAAAGCAGTTGCTAGGCAGATTTCAATGCAGCAACATGCACCTATTTGCCACTATTTTAATGCTCGCAGTTGTTAGCACTTTTCAACCGCTAACCAATCGGTCATACATTACATACTTTTCCCTAGCAGCCACTGGTTGCCAGGGGTTCACTGACCAGTCTCTAGACCTAAGTGAACGGGGCATTAGCAATCAGTTTTGCAATGACTGCCAGCAATCTCTCAAAACTGGTCAGGGGATGCACATTTTGTGCTAGCAGCTGATGGGTTTTAGAGACAGTCACTGAGGGGCCTAAGAGAGCGGACTTTTGAATACAAACAAAATTAGAACAAATGCAAGATATTTAAGGCCAAATTTATCCTGATGAATACAAACATGTTTCAGTATGTGTGTTAGTTAAACTGCTGTATTTATAGAATAAATCAGTGTGTTTGTGAATTTTGCTTCAGCAATCCATCAGACTAGAGAAACTAAATAAACATCATTTCATTGCTAAACCATTATTTAAAAAATGAATTCATGGATTACATGGGATTTTTTTCCTGATATGGTTCGTATTTCAGTATAGTGATATCTAGTACTATTATACTTAAAACCCATATTAGTACTTAAACACATCTTTATCTCTCTTAGCCACAACAAGTTGTTAAATATAAATATTGCATTTCTTTATGTAGTCAGTCAGGCCATCCTATTTGCTGAGACGCTGCCTCCCCGTGTTATGCTGGAGTCAGGAGCACACCTGGACGTTAATTGTGAGGCTTTTCCTCAGGATGTAGTCAGGCAGGTTTCCCTCTCTTGACTCCTTCGTCTCGCCCGGGGCTTGGTGTCAGCTGTCAGCAAATTGCAGTGCAATCTATGCTGGTTTTAATCACGTTTTGAAACGACTACAAGGTAGGCTATGTATTCTCCTCCCCATATCTTACCTTTTTAGAGAGTATTGTAGTAGTATTGTATTTGCTTTTCCAGAGTCTTGATTGGGGTGTAATTGTCACAGAGGAGGCAGGTAGATGCTTTATAACCCATGGTCGCAATACAGTGTCCCTTTATTCTTAGATAAACTGATTTTGAGGGCACTTTGATTACATTGTACAGCCTGTTACATCTGAGCTAACGCATAAATTTCATTTCTACTCTACTTGCTGTCACCGCTAAAGCTCAGTTGGTGGCCAGTGTTTCACTGATGCCTTCTGCCTTGTGGCTGCCCTTTACAACGGTTGTATAACCCACAATGACCATTACATTTGTCCCCAAAGAGTTGGTGTCTTGCCTGATACTGTCTGGCCTGAAGCTGTCTTGTATGGTGTTTGTCTGGTGATAGTAAGATAATGAGCTGGCTTTTGTTTCATATGCCCACTGATTAGTGCTGTCCAGCCATTCCTTCAGTCAGGTGGTTTGTCCTAATGCAAAAGAAATGTGATGTAGACGAGTTGTGTTCAGACTAGGCTCATCTGCAACCGGCTGGCAACGTGTCTACATTTACAGATTAGATGGCAGTTATCTGAATCGAGGCTTGACCGGAATTGTTTAGTGACAGGTTACCTGCCACCAGGTGACCTGTGCAATTGCCTTGGAATTGAAATTAGTCACCCAGAGGTTGAGACTCTTGCATGCGTAACCTCTGAGCAACAAGCTGGCTGCTTCAACTACTTGCAAATGGACTCAAACAGCAAAAAACATTCTGTGCAATCACCAGGCAACCATCAGTTTTTCCAAATTGTAACAAAGTTGCTGTCCCATTGTTACTTTCTGACTGTGCCATAAATGTAACTATTTCTGCTTTCCTTCACACATTTGTGTTTTTAACAATCATAGAATTGTATTTTTATTGTAACAGAAGATTTTAAAAACTTAATATCCTATGAAGTAAAATATTAAGTTCCTTCCTTATGTTTATTATACTGTTTTACAATATTTCAGTAAGGAATTGTAGTACTACATACTAGCTACTTTATATACATATGACTTATGTACAAGTTATTTAAGTTTTAAACTTCAGGTATAATTCATGTATAAACATTTTACTAAATCGCTGTCATTATTTAATTGTTACTAAATATTACTTGCTATTTTTTGCCTTCTCAAGCGAAGTGGAGCATTAATAGATCCTAAGAGGTCTAGAACAGCGGTCCCCAACCTTTTTTGCGCCACGGACCGGTTTATGCCCGACAATATTTTCACGGACCGGCCTTTAAGGTGTCGCGGATAAATACAACAAAATAAAACTAGTACCGGTACCGAAAAAAAGAAGATTTATTCATAACACACGTGAAAAGACCCAGGAAAACCGAGTTAACGATATAAAACGATAACAAAATAACGCTGAAAACCGATAAAACCCTGAAAACATACATTTCACACCTGAGCCTCAACTCTCACGGCCCGGTACCAAACGACTCACGGACCGGTACCGGTCCGAGGCCCGGGGGTTGGGGACCGCTGGTCTAGAACTCCTTCATGAGAGTGCACACGGAGAAACTAACAATTAAGTAAGTTAATGTTAAAGGTCCTTATTTCTGTGGTAAGTGGCTGATTTCATTAATCAGGATCTACTAATGAATACATTTACAGTATATCAATTTATAGTTATTTAAGACAAATCATGACCTAATGTGTTAATGTAGTGTCTGACTGATTCATTTCTCAGGCATTCCTTAGTAACTACTTATTGAACACTAACAGTTTTTTGCATCTTTGCTCTTTCTTATTGGAAAAGATCACTTTTCCAATCTAATTAGTGATCCGCTCATATATATATATATATATATAAAGGCTTCTTTACTTGTGTTTTTTCCAGAACAGGAGAAGTGTATGCTCAAATATTTATCAAGTAAAATGATTTGCTAGCTGTGATTATATTTGCAACAGCCTTGACATCAAGAGCAATAAGAGATTTACTCACTTTAATGGCATGCTCCTCTAAAGGGAAGTCATACCTGCATTGTACAGTTTCATTTCATATTCCTTTTCATATAAAGTACATTTGTTCACTGAATTATTGAACATTTTATGACTGTTGGGGAAATTGTTTTAGGTGTTAGCTGTACAGCATCGTTGTCTAAATTAATAAGCTATCTGCTTTTTTTTCTATGTGTTTGCAAGTGTGCATTATACCTGAAACATTTAGGACATGTTCCAGTGTTTAAGAGATGGGCTGAGCATTTGTTTAGAATAAAAAATGAGAGGAGTGAGGAGGACCAAAGCATATTAAACTCCAACATCTATCCAAATTAGAATTGTAGAAGCTTTTATATTTACTATGATTGCGGGTGAGTTTAGATATAGAATTATGTGAGCCACAAATGTGAGTTATAGCCAAAACTTAAGTGGGAAAATGATACAATGTCAAGATCAAAGGACACATTATAAAATCTCAAACATTTCCGTCATCTAATCTTTATTGAACTCTGCAGTTTAGAAACTTTAGCACCGAGCTGAAAAGCTTTTATGGGATTTATTAGGGATTTATGCGAGTAAATGCTATAGGAAAGTCAAGCAGTATGCCCTACAGCATTTCCAGTTTAAGTTCACTTCTAATTAAGAAAAACAAGGTGACAGCATTTCTACTTAAGTAAGATATTCTGGCAGTCTTTCCAATCAGCAGCACTGTCCTCCCTAACCCGACCCTCACTTGTTTTTCTCTGTTTTTCTCTGTCCTGTCGTCATCTGACAGCAACAACCACAGAAGTAGCAGTGGCAGCAGTTGTGACAGTGCCAGAGGCCACACTGCTCTGCCACACAGTGATCTGGCAGTCTGTTGCCTCCTCTACTTCGTCCTATCATGGTTCTCCTCCCCTTCCTTCCCCCTCACCACCTCTCCCGGCGCCCTCTCTGTCTAAGCTGATAGACACTGGAGCAAGACAAGGGGTCAGCCTGGCCACCAAGCATGTTTGCCCACTTCCACCTTTTCACGGAGCATGAGTAAACGTGTGTGTGTCTGTATGCGTGTGTGAGTGGTTGCTGTAATAAATGAGTGTATATATTTGGCATGCCTTTTTTCTTTCTGTCCTCTTTAATTTAGGCCCTTCCTGCTGCTCCTGTCCCATTCATTTACAGTAGATTAATTTTGTTAGTTTTGTTTTCAGGCACAGTTTAAATTTACACTTTATGTGCCTTTAAAGTACATACATGAAAAGCCAGAGAGTAAAACGTTACAACTGCTGTACCAACTGCAGGCAGATTAAAACAGTTTCAATGCAATAACTCTTTCCATCTCACTAGATTTGGCTAAGAGTTCTATGCAAACAGTCTAAGATACCAAAGAGATGAAATCTGAAACTGCTGCAGTGCGTATAGAAAAGACACTCAATTAGGTTCATTTTAAAATGTTATTATCTTAATTTGTCCCTCTTTTATGGAATACGTTTTAGGTTCCAAGTCTTTCTATTCACGCAATAGCCCTTTTCTTTGCAGGCGTTATAATCTGTTATAGCTAATTTTGAATAAAGTAAAAGTCCTATTTTTCTCAGATTTTTCACTCCTTTGCATTATCCCTATTTTATCATCTTAAAACAACCTGTTTGCCTTTTTGTCTGTGAAAGTGTGAAAGTGAAAAAAGGAGGAGAAATGCTTTCTTTGCTCTTTAAGCTAGTGCTATTGATGTCTTATTGGGTCTTTGTAATTAATTTGTTTGTGGAATGCTTAAATGTTTCAGGACATTAAAGAAATTTTAAAATAACACAAATGTAATCTGAGTTAATACAAAATACAATTTTTAAATGATGTTTTAATTTATTAAGTCTACCTGGCCACATTTGTAAAAGTAATTGCCTCCTCTTATTAAATCATGAAATAACTGTGACTAACCACATTTTTTTGGATAGCTAAGTTTAATTTCACCACCTACACCCAGACATGATTACTGCTGAATCGAGAAAAAGCTGAAACTGAACCTGTCTGAAAAGTGGGCTAAAATATCTCAAAAAGCTATACAAAATGCTGTGATCTACAGAAACACAAGAACAGATGAGAAACATAGTTATTTATATCTATCAGTCTGGAAAATGTTACAAGGCCATTTTTAAGGCTTTGGTGCTCCAGTGAGCTATGGTTTTATGAATAATATTACATTGCTGATTACGTTGCTGAATTGTCGCATTTGGATTCCTACATAGTAGAAGAAGAAGAAAGCTCTGCTTTTACTGACACGCTTCTAAGATGAGGGGGTCTTTTGAACACAATCTTTTGCAGCTTACTCAAATAGCTCTTCGTAATAGGGACAGAACATATAGTGTGCCAATATTTGTGAATAATAGTGGCCATATATTTAGCCAGAGGTGAATTTTGAATGGCACATGTAATCTTATTGTCTATATTTGTTCAAAACCAAGTGGTGTTTAAACGTTCTAATTGTATTCTTGAAATGATTCAGGCTTGTTTTACCTGCTAATGTTTATATTCTCTTAAAAGTCTTTGTTCTACATCAGCCATTTGAAATCACTGTCCATATGCAACATATGCAGTGGAATTGAGATATAGAACGATTTCTTTTTAAGGTATAGAAAGATATGAGTCATTATCCACAAATGGAAAAAAAACTGTGTTGAACCTTCTCAGGAGTGCCCAACGTATCGAAGTTATTTCAAAGGTGTATGAATGGCTCATCCAGGACTTCACAAAAGAACCCAGAACAACATCTAAAAACCTGCAGGCCTCACTTTCTTCTATTAAGCTCAGTGTTCATGATTCAACAGTAAATGGTAAATGGACTGGTTTTATATAGCACTTTTCGACTTTACCTAAGCACTCAAAGTGTTTTATACCCATTTACACAATCATCAGGATGGGGGCAAATACTTTTCCTTCACAGGTGTGTTTTAAGTAAGGATGAGTATAGCACTTGTATTTGTGTTCTGTATGTAGTGTAATCTTATTTGTTTGCATGTCTTTTATCATTTCTGTTTTTCCTCTGTAGGATCCTCCTAAATGATGACATTGTACATCAGAAACGTTCTGGGAGATAAATGCAGATAGAATGAGATGAAATGCACAGTGGTAAACACATTTTTTATGTTTTTGTCAAAGTCTATTCTTCTTGCACCTGCACCCGTTTGGCAATTTCTTGGCACCAAACACATTTGCACACTTTATTATTTATGTAAATCTCCATTGTGACAGATAAGTCAGGATGTAAAGGTAAAAGTTCTTGAACTACACCTTTATTGAAAATCTGTAATTATTCTATATTTGTACAGCAAATGAGCAGATAAGGTGCAGTGAGACATGCGATTAGACAAAAAGGGTTGAGCCACCCTGTAGGATCTCACCTACTTATGTTCAGGTAAGAACACTAAACACTGCATCACAATTCAACCAGCAGCTAGTTATTTAAACCGGATGATGCACTGAAAACATCTGTGTTTGTCAAACTTTAAAGTTCACAGAGACTCATTTATATATTTTTTAAAATTTTTTAAAGTCTATTCAAATGGTCAGAGGACTTAAAGTGGCTTTTAATAATGGCCTGGACAAATGTAACAAACTGCACAGCAGTGACATCAGCGGACTCATTCAGCACTATCAACATATGGAGGGATACTCATATTTTCTGTGAAGCCAAGGTGGCAAAACTAGTAATATTGTAATTTTTTTTAGGCAAAATGTTTTCTCAAGTTTATTTCACTATGCTGTATTTTCTTTATGGTTTTAATAAGTTACATCCACATTTGTTAATATCCACAAACCACATCTAGAAGTAATGAGACAACTTTTCTGAAGGGGGCCTGCAGCCCTGAACGTTTTTGAGTGTTGGTTGAGTATTCCCTGAATTTTTATCTACTGTGATTCAAGGTCGACCTCCACAATACCCTGTAAAACCTAGTTATTTACTTTCAGTTTAGCACTTCAGACATTTTTTAATTCAACCTGCTAGTACCACTCATCTCTTTTCTAGCACTGACTCAGTGACCCAATTTGTAAAGCAATGAATTACATCTACAGCAGCGCAATTTTTTTACTACTTTCTACATTGTGGATACAAACTGAAGACATGAAATATATGAAGCAAGATATATGGAATTATATAGCAAAGAAAAAATGATAAATAACTCTACATGTGTATCATATTTTATGTTCCTGAAAGCAGCTCCCTTTTGCTTTGTTGACAGCGCTGCAAACTCTTAGCCTTCTCTCAGTAAGCTTCGTGATGTAGTCACCTGAAATGGTTTTCACTTCACAGGTGGTTCATTTGTGGAATTTCTTGCCTTCTTAATGGGGTTGGGACCATCAATTATGTTGTGTAGACATCAGGTTGGTACACAGGTGACAGACCTATGTGACAACTGTTAGAATTCATATTATGGTAAGAAAAAAATCAGCCAAGTAAAAAGAAACAATAGTCCATCATTAGTTTAAGAAGTGAAGGTCAGTCAGCCCGGAAAATTGCCAAAAGTTTCAATGTGTCCCCAAATGCAGTCGCAAAAACCATCAACGCTACAACCAAACTGACTCACAGGACCACCCCAGGAAAGGAAGACCAAGAGTCCCCTCTGCAGCTGAGGATATATTCATCTGAGTCACCAGCCTCAGAAATCGCAAGTTAACAACACCTCAGATTAGAGCCCAGATAAATGCCACACAGAGTTCCAGTAGCAGACACATCTCTACATCAACTGTTCAGAGGAGACTGCGTGAATCAGGCCTTTATGGTCAAATAGCTGCTAAGAAACCACTGCTAAGGAAAAGAAACAAGCAGAAGAGATTTGTTTGGGCCAAGAAACACAAGGAATGGACATTAGACCAGTGGAAATCTGTGCTTTGGTCTGATGAGTCTGAATTTGAGATCTTTGATTCCACCTGCCGTGTCTTTGTGCAATGCAGAAAAGGTGAACGGATGGTCTCTACATGCATTGTTCCCACCTTGAATCATGGAAGAGGTGGGATGGTATGGGGTTGCTTTGCTGGTGACACTGTTGGGAATTTATTCAAAATTGAAGCCACACAGAACCAACATGGCCACCACAGCATCCTGCAGTGACATGCCATCCCATCCAGTTTGCGTTTAGTTGGATGATCATTTATTTTTTAACAGGACAATGACCCCAAACACACCTCCAGGCTGTGTAAAGGCTATGTGACCAAGAAGGAGAGTGAGTGCCCTTCACAGTCACCTGACCTAAACCCAATGAAGATGGTTTGGGATGAGATGAACCGCAGAGTGAAGGCAAAAGGGCCAACAAGTGCTCAGCATCTCTGGGAACTCCTTCAAGACTGCTGGAAAACCATTTCAGGTGACTCATAAAGAAGCTCACTGAGAGAATGCCAAGAGTGTGCAAAGCAGTAATCAAAGCAAAGGGGGGCTATTTTGAAGAATCCATAATATACAAATTTTATTTGTCACATACACAGTACAACATATAGTGAACATGCAGTGAAATGCTTGTGTCCTGAACTGCGGACAGGCTGCAGATGTGGCTGCGCCACTCCAGGGCTGGTTTTTTTAGCATTAGGGGTATAGCCAGGACCCTTACTGGATACCGGGTGAGAACCAAACTTGCGACACCTGCTCCCGATGTGTGTAGTCTTACCACTACACTATCCAGCTGCTTAAAACTTAAAACATGTTTTAATGTTTTAAGTTATTTCACACTTTTTTGTTTATTACATAATTCCATATGTGTTCATTCATAGTTTTGATGCTTTCAGTGAGAATCTACAATGTAAATAGTCATGAAAAACAATTAAATGAGAAGGTGTGTCCAAAATGTTGACTGGTAGTGTATAATATACTGGTCCTCTGCATTATATCCTCTCACTACAAATGAGTGGAAGAATTTTCAGAAACAGCCATTGCTTTTTTTAATACAAGTCTAATTTCCCTAAACTTTTTTGGACTTTGCACTGCAATGAAAATGCAATTAATGAAATTTCTGTGGAAGCTTTTAATTCCCTTGGACTGAAGTTGCGGGTACACTGGTTGAAAATGTGACTAAATTAAAAATTTTAAGTGATGATGGTGCCGTATGCAAGACATAAAAGAGCCATGAATATTTAAACAAAACTGTAAGGGTTTCTATTCCAATAGAATTCATTTATTTATTTTCAGGATTCAGCCTGTCTTTACCAAATTCTTTGAACAAAATATTAAATCTGCACTAAAGCAGTAGACTGACTGGCACACCAACATTGCCATTCATTGACTCATTCTTTTAGTAACCCAAGAAAAACTTGGCTAATGTAATTTGTGTTAACTGAAACATAATTATAACATTAATTATGTTTTATTAATTTTCTAATTGCATTTACTTACTTCACATTCTGAAGCACATTCACGTGTAGATTTTGCAGAGCAATGTACCAGCAGCTCTAGAGAAGCAATCTGGTGGATGAAGAGCTTTGCTCATGGTCACGTTGATGATGGTTGATGATGCAGAGAAGGTTTTACACACTCATTTTTCCCTACCAATTTTTTTCCAGGCTGATATGGGTTTCAGGGGGCCTCTAGTCAAAAGTCTGCATTTCTAATCTGCTGTGGGTCCTGCTGGTTCATCACACTCCCTCTGCCTCTTCCACTCCACCAGTATTTATTTTCTCTCCCTGGGCCAGACAGATGGGAGTGTTCAGGAATAAAAGCGTCAGTATTTACCATATTATTTACTACCATCAGTGCTAGCCCCTTTGGCCATGCCAGGCTAAGAAAAAACACCTCCTTTTCCTCCTTTTCTTTGGCTTTCCTGGATCATTTAGGATTTATGTGGGACAACTATCCTGTTCAAGCCATTTAGTAGCTTGATCAAAGATGTGTCAGTGCAGCGATTCACTGCACTGACCCACGGGTTAAGAGTGGGTTTCATTCACTGTGTAGCATATATATCATACTGTGACAGATGAATGGTTTTGTATCTCTGTGGACAACCTGAAACCAAATACGGACACTAATGGATTTCTCTCTGCAACGGGAAAAAAGTCATATAAAGTGAGTGGCAGGAACGATATTATAAAGAATGGAGGAAGATATTAATCTGGGATTTTTATAGAATGTATACCAAACACTAGATGAAGACAGTCGATGTTGTGTCATCAACAAGATGACAAGAAACTTGCACACAGTTTCACTTATGTAACCGATAATATGCAGTGCAATTTTGATGTGCCTTTATGCATATAGTTGCATAATAATGGGAAAACACTGCTTTTCATTAATTCACAAGACTATTAATTCCAGAGCTCAAAGTCCTAATACCAATTTTCTTATACAACATTACTCATGCTAACAGAAAGACAACTTCTAATTAGAGCACATTTTAGCTTAAAGAATGAGCTATGCCCATAAAAGTCTTTACTAAATGGAACCTAATATGCTCATTTTAGAGGGCATATTTTCTCACCTAGAGTCTACTGGAACAGCTGTGCATGATTCACAGTTTAAAATAATCCTTTTTATCTCATACTGGGCCTTTGCTTAGCCCCTTGGTTAATCCACTGTCTGAAATAAGCTGCTTTAGCTCCCTGTAAGCCAGCTTTCTTCTGATTGGTTGTCCCTTTAGGAAAAAAAAAGAAGAAGAAGAACGGAAAGTGGGTGGGGCATATGCTCTTGCTGCCAGAGCCTTGGTGCCCATGTGAGGGCTATCATCGCTAACTCACATCATGCAGAGCCAAGAGTAAAATAAGTATCAAAACAGTTGGATGCCTGAGCTTTTGGCTCACACGGATGTTGCACAGATGTTGGCCTCGTTATGTGAAACTTTGACCATGCTTAATGAGCAGCCACCTTTAGAATAGTAAACGTGACAGACAGTCGTCAGTGCTATGAAACTGTGGACACATATTAGATGTTTCAATTTATCATTTATCAATATAATCAATACCCTTAAGATGAACTGTTTTTAATGCTGAACGGGGCCTGCGTGAGTGTCTTTCTATACATGCGTGCAGGAACAGCTTTGTGTTGTGCATATGTGTGTGAGATGCTGTGAGTGTGTAATTATGGGCAGATTATGGAAGAAGCGGACAGCATGAAGCAGTCTTTGATGGGATTAAACACTCAATTACTCAGCTAAGTCAGCCCAACCCCTCCTTCTACCAGCACCACCCGTGCACACACCCGCCCGACTCTCAGGTTGAAACATCTGTGAGTACACAAAGACACACACACACATAGATAAATAACAAATGATGCCATTCTCACTTCTGTTGACAGGAAGTGACAACAAGTTTGGAGCACTTTGTTTTTGCAGGTCAGTAAGTGTTGTCATGACAACAGTCTGCAACCGTCCCATTTTAGAACAGGAAGTGATGTTGCCCCCGTTGATGTTACATTAAAGGCAGTGTTTTTGGATTCTGTATTTTAATATGTAGTCCAGATTGAATGCAATCATTTAAACTTCATGCCATAGAGAAAGGAGGCACACACTTATGTGTGGATGTTTGCTCCGTGGAAGGAAAAGCATCCCAGGAAAAGGGAGGGTGTGCAAGCTTGACCAGGAGATTCTAAGAAAATGCTTGCTCACTTCTGGCATTAGTTTGAGGTTCATTAACTAGTACTGTGGCTTACCATATCTGTGATAGTCCTCTTGCCCCTTAATAGCTAAGATAAGCTTCAGCCCCCTGTAATCTTGAATTGGACAAGCAGTTTAGAGAACTGATTGAGATATCAGCACACTGAGGAAGGTGAGTGTTTAACATCCACATAGAGACAAATTCTGTTATAATATGTCATTGTTTTGTGTTCCGAACACCTTAAAAACACAGTGGAGAAGACTTCTGGAATCAATGCTACTAAACAGCATATCATATTTTCTTCCAGCCCAGTTACCCTTCAGACTAAGCAAACAGAGCTGATCGATTCTATCTTACTGAAAATATAAGACAAAATCTACAAATGTCATTTGTTATTCAAACTATCATCCCATCTGAGATGTCCATTTGCCTCATCTTGCTAAATCAAATCTTTCTCTTCCTCTGATAGAGGCGATTAAGGGAAGTCTTTGACTACACTCTTAAAGCTCTCTCCAGTTGTTGCAGTTTAAGAATTCTTTAAATGGGTTAGTCTCATTTGAGCGTTGGGATAATGTGTAGCATACTCACCATAGCAGAGCTTAGGGGAGGGGCTATGTTATACTGAAGGGTAGTGAGAAAGCTACATTTCTTGGTGTTGTCCTTATTTCTCAAGTATATTTTGAGTTATAATTAGCGTTCTTATCCATTCAAGAATGGTAATCCAATATTTACTCTCCATTTTTATCTCTGTTTGTGGTCCATGATTAAATTAGTAATGCTCAGCCGAGTTCACCAGCAAGTTCCTACATTTTTGTGCCTGCTGTTTGGTGCTAGACAGATTTTTTTACTGTTTATTTGTATTTCTGATAGAAAGCATGTGCCTTTTGAGCTCTGAGATTGACCCAAAGGAAAAAGTAGGTATAAAACTAAAATAACTGCATGAACGTTGTAGTACATATCTTTAGAACAGACCTGTAGGGGTACAGTCAGAATTTGGGGTGAATACCACCTTAAATTAATTGAAGATGATTCCAGAGCTGAAGGAGATCTTATCAGCTTCTCCTACATTGAACCCTTTTTATTTTAAATGTAAATAACATATATAAAACATGTGTTTTCATTCTTTTATTGATTGCTATATTTCTCTCTACACAACTTCTACTCCACTGTCCTTTACAAGTTTACTTTTAATAACCACTTTTCCACTTCCACTACGAAGCAGATACTGTCCCTGTCAGTGGCCTTTTACCAACAAATATACCTGACATTTGAATGCACACATTAAAGTGTGTGTCCTTGCCCTACTGTATAGATACATGGATGTAATAGGGACTTCTGAGAATGCTTATTATCTACCTGTATGGGTGTGTGGGTTGACAAATTGAGGGCCAGCTACTGTGGAAAGGTCAGGTCCCTCGTCAGGCAGAAGTGGTGGTCCTTGTTTATTGTACCCTTTGGAGTTACTCAAGTCCTGTAGTGATTTACAGTTACTAATGTTTTTCATACTGTCTTACATATAACGACATGACATTAATAGCAGTCACTTTTTCATAACACGTTACTAATAATACAAGAGCCTTTGTTTCGTCTGTATCAGCAGCTGTTTAACCCAACTGCCTCAAACTTGGCAGGTGTTTTGCTGGTGATTGAAGTAAACACAGGGATGAGGTTGTTTGAATACTCATATTTCAGCTAAAATTTGTTTAACACTGTATAATATGGCTAAAGGTGTAATTAAATGAATTTTTGGTATACTTTATTTGAAATTCCAACTAATTATATTTACCTACAAATACTTAAATGCAAGTAAACTAGAATAAGGGGACAACAAGTCAGCTTTTTACAAGAAAGAAAAAAATTATTATACTATAAGTACATTTAAATAGCTTGTCAGTAATGTTATTTAGCACATGGGTAATTTTAAATATTGTAAGCAATTGTCAGTGTCAGGTATTTTAAGGAATGCCTAAATTCTGGGTTTTTTACAGGAAATGAAACAAAACTTATACAAGATATATATTATATACAATACCACAAATTACCAAAATGACTTGTTAAAATTATTTACTTACTTATTTACTTACTGCTTGATACCCTTTTATGTCTGCCTTATGTTTCTAAGATTTGTAAATAAATAAATTACATTGCAATTTCAAATAAAATACATTGAAATTCAATTCAGTTACAATGGAATTGTGGCCCTTGTTGAGGGCCATATCACCAAGTGTTACCAAAAGTTATTCTGAGATCATTTTTGTGAAAATTAATCTCTTAGCTCACTTTAATTTCCCACTATGATACCTGCAAAAGTGAAAGATAGCTGTGTGTTTATTTGATTTTTCTATCTGACTTTTACTTTTGCTTGATGACTAAATGATAAATATACTGTTTTTTATAAAGCACTTTTCTACCTGAGCACACAAAGTGCCTTATACAACATGCCTCATCCTACTTTTAAGTGCTTTTTTATCATTCATGCTCCAACAGATGCATCAGAGAAACCTGAGGTTAGTATCTTACCTTAGAATATTTAGCATGCACACTGGAGCAGCCAGGGGTCAAAACCACCAACCTTCTGATTAGCAAGTGATCTGCGCTACCTTTAGAGCTACAGCCACCCCCAGTAAACGGTTTGCTAGAAAGCTTCAAACCACAAAAATGTTTTGACAGGTTTGGACAGAGGTGGCAAAAGTACAAACATTCTGTACGTAGGTAGAAGTTCAGATACTACTGTCCAGTAAAAGTACTGATTCAAATTCCAGACTCAAGTAAAAAAAAATACAGCCTCTGAAATGTACTCAGAGTAAGAAAGTAAACAGTAACTTTTGGAGGATGTTTCTACCAGCTATTTTTGTGCAAAGCTAACTGAGCCCTGAGCTATATTAATGTATTAATGTACCAGTAAAATAATATCAGTATATGGGGATAAATACTTTATTTCACTCTGAATTTTAATTCTAATAAATTTTCTCAGTTTGAATCCTTTGTGCAGAACATTAAAAATTAAAAAAAAGAACTTTTCTATTTTCTTTGCCTCTAAACAGGAAAATGAGTACAGTCAGAGTATTTTCATGCAACTTTCAAATAACACATTTAGTCTGCCTCAGTTTGTTTTGCAGCACATTTCACAACATAAAAAAACATAATATCACTTGTACAAACTTAAAATGTGATTTAAAAACATGAGCATTTACATGTAATCTTTACATTTCCAGTTTATCAAACCCCACTGTACCAGTCCTTACCATTAAATCTAACATCTCTTCTTCCTCTCCTCTCCTGTCCTGTCTTTCTTATCTTTCTCCATCTCTGAGTGAAGTCTTTCCTTCTTTTATCTCCCTGTGAAATACAGCAGCTGGACCTTTAGCTAGCAACACGCTGTGTGACAAACTGCACACAAACAGTTTGCTGATGTTTTTTGAGCTGATAAAAATGTTGCATTTGAAATTAATAAACGAATAGGACTGCCTTTCACGTCTTACTGTTTATGATGTGTGACGGCTCCCCTCAAATGCATTAAACCAAAAGTAACAAGCCTGTTTTGAAAATGTAAGGAGTAGAAACTGCAGATATTCGTTTAAAAATGTAGGGAGTAAAAGTAAAAAGTTATCAGAAAAAAAATACTCAAGTACAGATACCCAAAAAATCTACTTAAGTAGAACAACAACATTTGAACTTCGTTACTTCACACCTTTGGGTTTGAGACAGCAACAGTAACACGCATGTAAGCATTCAGTGAGTGTATCCTTACAGCTGTCCTCTTTTCAGAAGAGTCAATTGATACTGCCTGCATGTGGGATGTGTTTATGGTACATCCGTAGCTTCAAATAATAAACCTGGGATTGAAACTGTTTCATATATAGGTATTTGTATGAGTCAGTGATTCAACTCACATGTGATATTATGGGCTGTAGCCTTACAGATTATAGCCTCAAGATGATTTCATCACAAAGGTACAAAAAGCTAGTTTATTCATGTGGTTCATCTGTTCCTTGGTGGCTGTTTTACATACTTTTGAGTACTATAATGAGACTTCCTTAGAATGAGATGTTAAACTAGTGACACATTAAAAGTGTCACTAGTTTAAAGTAACACTAACAGACTGATATTTGGTGTTACTAATAGGACTGAGGCTGTGCTGAGGCTGCGCTGTTGATGTTTGCAGTGTTATTAAGCTCAGGTGCCAACTCAGAGATGAATGTGATGATGGCTTTAAGAGTATTTAAGAAAATAATATGGCATTATCACTGTAATGAATGAGTGGTATTAACCAGTTAAATACAACTATTTAGAAGAAAAAATCCTGTGTGAACACTGTGTTGTTTTCTTTCCTGTTTGCCCCATATAGCCATTAAGACTTATTGTCCCTGACATGGTAACTGTAAAGCAGGCGCTTGCAAACCAATTCTCACTTTTTCCCCAATCGACTTCTCTTTTCCACATTGGTGAACAATCGCTATGAAAAAATGCCTGACCTTTGTTTTTATGGACCATTTGCGTTAAAGGAAAAAATGCCAGAGTGTGATTCTTCTTACTACCTCTGCTACCAGAGAAAAAGCCAACAGCCCTCAAAAGCTCTGGGCAGAAAAACGCCTATATAATACGTGTGTGTGTGTATTTGGTGTGGTCACCTCGATCCACAAGTTCATTTTGAACTTTCATGCACCATAAAGAGCCATCAAGCAGATACTGTAAACTCATGAGATTGAGGGGGAAAACAGCAAAACAGCTCTTGCATTAAAAGGTTGACTCCAGAACAGATGGGATGCTTCACTCGGCTGACAAAGCCCAAGGCCTAGGACCAGACTCCATTATGATGACCAGTCCACTGTAGCTTCCACAAAAGAAATAGCAAGTAAATCTTGACTGCCTGAGATCCAAACATCCAATTATTCAGTGTCAGGGAAAGCCTTTCCTCTACAGAGCCTGACTTTATTTGAAAAATCTGAACAGGCCAAACAGGAAATGTGCTTTCATTTCCAGAGGCAGCCAAGAGCTGAGACTGAACGCCATTTTAATGAGCTTTCCCAATGAGGTGCCACCTGTTTTATCCAGATAATTGGATGATTGGCCACCCTTAAACGACCCCTGCTTGGCAAGCAGTTTCTTTCTTTCTTTTTTCTTCTTTCTTTCTTTCTTTCTTTCTAAGAATAACCTAACAAAAGCACGTAGAAGTCACATTGTTATTAAAAGGCCTTGACAGATGATGAGAAAACTGAAATCAGACGGCAGACAAACATTCGGTTTTTATGTGCAGAAATTAGTCTTGCCTGCCACTGTAAACCTTCCCAAGCAGCTTAGCTGCAGAACTTTGATTTATTCGTAGTGTGACATCAAACCTAAATCCGTTCAAATAAGATAAAAAATACAAAAAATTACTGCACATACAGTATGTGGTTTCAGCATTTGTGGAACAATATATGCCAGTGATGCAACTTTGTCTTCTTAATTTTAGAATAGCACGGTGGTGTATTTGGTTCAGCTGGACCACAGAGATGTTGCAGCGCACTGATTGCTTTAACAATTACTTTACAGTTCCTTTGTCATTCTGAGTGCATTTGCTGTATAGCAGATATTAGACTCCACGCTGAGGCAAATGGCACGATTTAATCCATTTCACACTGAACAATTGGTCCACAGTCTATGATGACTTGATAATTTCATAATTTCACACTGCTCTTTTACATACAGCAGACATAGCCAGCTGATGCTTTGCCTGTGACTGTGAATGAAGCCAGTTCCAACGTCCTGGCATCTCTTGGGGGAAAATTATTGACAAGGGACAAACTAGGGAGATTCATATCAGTTATAAATGCAAATGAGCACACAGGAGAAGTTGTACAGGTTTGCCCACATGCATTTGACATTTAGCACAAGAGACTCTACTGCACATAAGGATTGCAGACATTTTGCCTTTATTATTTATTCATTCATTCATTTTTCATGTATTCTTAATATTTATTTATTTATTTAATGACGTCTCTATTTGTGTTAAGTCTCATCACGGTCAGATTGTTCACTTAACTGAATGTTTGTTTTAAAAAATCATTTAACTTTTACTTTCAAAGTGAAATATTTGCACAGCTTGAGCTTCAAGCTTAATGAGCTTTCCTAGATTCAATCCATTTTTCATGAGCAAACTAAAAAAACTAACCATCACATATTTGCCTTTCATTTACATATTATCACACACTGTAATTACACAACAACTTGAAAGTTAATTAGTAGATTCATATAGCAAAAACAACATGTTACATATGCATTTCATACATACATCCTACTAAAGCAGCTATGCACCGTTTTTCGTGGCAAGAGGTGTGTATATTTGCAGGACTGTGGTGTATATAGTTGTGCTGGGCATCAGTTCAGAGTACTGGAACATATCAGTTATAATTATTCCTGAAAACAAAAGAAATCTGGCTATCCACAGTGAAAACGTAACGTTACATGAAACATTTTATTTAGTACTGTACCTTGTTGCTGTTTCATATAAAACATTTGCCACCTTAACACATGGTTTACTAATTTATCTTAGAAGCCAGCGTTACATATATTTTACTAGGAGCGATACCTTTGTTGGGTTGACTTGTGATTGTGATCAAAAAACTAGCTAGCTAACAACTTGAGTTCAGCTTTTGATTACATGGCATCATGCCCTTGTGAACTTCTGTGTACTTTCAAAAGCAATCATCTACCTGCTTTGGCATTTGTTATTTCATGGGCAGGATATATGTTGCTATCTACAACATAATAGATAGGAAGAGAGTGTATCGTGTATCAATGTGTATCATCTGGTTTGAGCAGAGATATAATTTCAGACAGATTTTGTTCAAAATAACTATCTTATCACACCATACCTGTTGAAAATGGGTACCGTAAATAAGCAAAATTGCTCTGTTTCTGGTTGCTGTTTTTACATAGAAAAATAAACTTTGTGCAGAAAACAAAAATTAATGACACTCATTTTTGATTCAAACAATGGCATCACGTCTATTCAGCCTACAGGTGTTTGCAGTGCTGAAACTAGCTGGCTCACTTGTTGTTGCGCTCCATTAAACAGTCCATAGCGTATGGTATAACGCACTTTCTAGTGCGGAGGAGGCTTCTAGTCCTTCTGCCCATACCACAGTCTTGTTTTTGTACAGTAATTACTCTAAACTCTAACATCTGTGTTGTTTATTTCATCCGAAACAAGTGCATGTGCTGCAGCACCTCTAGGAGACGGTGGCAAAGTAGCATAAATCCATGTTGTTAATATTTAATTGCAATTAATGACACCGGATCCAAGATCAACGCATTTTAAAATTCTTCAAATCATCACAACTGCACTTCATCTCCAAACTTTATAGTGGCCTTGTCTATCCTGTCATATGGAGGAAACCCTATAGAAGCCAGGTAAGGGGGCCAGGAGGCTTCCCCGAGTCATCCTGAAAAAGTAGGCCTAATCCTCCCAGACAGCGGGGAACGGCTGCTATCCTGGCCTGTCACAACCACTCTGGGCCCTCACGGCTGAGGCCGTCACAATGAAAGCCAGTGCTCCGCAGAGAAGAACAGGACATGGGGGAGAGGAGGAGGGACAAGGGGCATAAAGGAGAGGATTTAAATGCTTGGCTGTTCTTTTTATGCCACCCAGAGGACTCAGGTGGAGCAGGTGAATTTATGATACCACTGAGAGGATAGGAGGCTGCACCGGGCGTGAAGGATATTAATAGTTTTATTATTTTGCCTTTTATATATGATCCACCTTCTGGTCATATGGTATCCTTATGTCCTTGTGTACTTCTGTGTACTTTCAGAAGTAATCAATGGCAATGCAATGGCCTTACCACAGACAACTGTTTGCACTCAGGGATTTATGGCAGTGCTGTCTGACCACCATCATGATCCCCCTCTCTTACACTTGTTTCCTTCCACTTTCAATCCATCCATCCATAGCAGCAGATAGGTGGTGAACACAGTAAAACCTTTATTGACTAATTTTCCTTAAGATCAGATGCAGAGCTCAACAAAGACAAATGAAATGTGCATTTTTGGACTTTGATATGACATGCAATGGGAGTACGGACAAAGTATTGGCAAATATGCAATTGAGAGCAGCTTTCACTGCCCAGAACGGGTGCCAAAAAAGAACAAACCATTGGGTGAGCGAATTTAAGCCCACTGGGGGCAAGGTGTTTTTTTTTTCTTCTGTCATATGTGAAAAGCTTTCCCCTGAGCAGTCAGTCACATTAGAAATTCCATCTGTTGTGGTCTTGTCTATACAAAAAAGAAGCCGAGTAAAAAAAGAGAGGATGGGAGTTAGAATGAAGAGAGAAAAATAGATCAATATTTAATTTTCTCCCCAGGAGATATGTTCAGGCACTAATCAGCAGCAACTGGAAAAGATGACACCTGGAATAGCAAGCAGCAGAGCTGTGCCGTCCTCTCCTCTCCTTCCACCACATCTTTTGCTTCCCATGGCAGTCTCTCACTTTGCCTGTACTGTCTCTGTCAGGATACGTTTCTTATTTATTCAGTCAAGTCCGTCCATCCTTCTTTGTCTTTCCTTCATATTATCCCAACACTTCATTCTCTCACTCATCTACCTTCTGTCATCCTCTCCCTTTCCCCGCATTCATCCTATGCCCTCGTGGTTGCGCTTTTTTTTTTCAGCCGAGGCTCTTGCCCTTGCACCCCTCCCTCTCTTTCTCCAGTCTTCTCACCCAATCTCTTCTTTCTTACTTTCAATCTTTTACTCAATAACCGCTTGTCCAGCATGACAGAACAGCTGAGATTGGGGTTGCAGGAGAAAGCAGAGATTCACTTAACAAAATCACTATACATGAAGCAGGTATCATTCACAGCAGGCACTCCAGCTGTGTGTGGAATTGGTAATCCTGCATTGTGTGCTCTTTCTTCGTTACAAAGCTCAGTGATTGAGCTCCTTGCACATGAATCTCGACTCATGTGCATTTACAGTGCTCTTATTGGCGGTATACATGGCTCTTTAGGATAAAATGAACTGTTACACTTGGGTGATATTTCCTGGAGAGAAGAATGTAACACAGCACTGAAGTGATTTCTCCAGACTGGTCATGATTTGATTTGCAAGGCTTTCACATTTTCATTTAGCAACATGGAGCAACCCATCTGTATTTCAAAAGCATTTCAAATTCATGTTCCTTCTCTCACTTGGGGTTTAACAAGACCTCAAGCGTAATGAGCTTCATTTCCAACTTGAACAAATTCATACAAATTGGGTGTTATCGCTTCAAATTACTGCTCTGATTTCAGTGCCAGAGATGCCTGCCTGATAGCAATAATAGAATTGTTTTTAATATGCCAGAGCAGTTGTGTAGGAAGCCTCCAGATATTTTATTTAAGCAGTGTCATAGGGTAAAAATGTTAAGAAATAGTCCTGTATTTCACCTGTGTGTCCGTTATATATAAAAACCTCTGAATTTTCTCAATTGTATAAAGCACTGTTAAAAATAAAGACCCCGCACTCTGTGATACTGGCTGACTGAAGAGTGTGAGGTAGTCTGAAGTGTAGTTACATACCAAAGGTACTATATGTATGTTGCTTGATTCTTTTGTGTTATGTTATGATAAGGTGTTTTTTGTACCAACTCTTAAAATTAAGCACGTTTTTTTACTTGATTTGTTTTTTTTACTCCACTAGCTACACTGCAAAAACTCAAAATCTTACCCAAGAGTATTTGTCTTATTTCTAGTCAAAATCAGTAAATCTTAAAACTAGAAAAAAACTAGACAATTTTCACTTGTTTCATTGGCAGATTTTTCACTTATTTCAAGCTAAAATATCTTGTAATAAGTAAAAAAAATCTGCCAATGAAACAAGTGAAAATTGTCTAGTTTTTTTCTAGTTTTAAGATTTACTGTCTTGAAACAAGTTCCTTTAGCTTACTGAAATGTTGCCCTTTAGCTGATTCTGTCTTATTTTAAGTGTAATGAGATAATTTTGACTAGAAATAAGACAAATACTCTTGGTAAGATTTTGAGTTTTTGCAGTGTAGTCTCCACTAGCATCAGTAAACGCAAGCTAGCTAATTACAGCTCTTGCTGTCTTCACCTGGTATCTCCACAGCTGCTTAAGTCTGATGTGTAATTACGTTGCTGAGAAGGCACAAATCAGCTACAGCACTGTCAGCTACATCACTGCCAGTAACATAATGGGGTGGGCAAGGGCTGCCTTATGGTCTCTGAATCAGTACTTAAAATGTGTTTATAGTCATTCTGGACAGTTTCACTTGAGGGCAGAGTGAATAGCCAACCGTGATGAAGGGAGTGAAGACATGACCTCCTATAAGAATGGGACAACTGTGCACATTTTCCAAAAATCTTGTTCACATACCAAGATCACCAAAACATCTTCTGCTTTAAGGCTAACTTACTTTACCCAGTCGGTTAGAAAGATGGGCCCACCAGTCTTGAATCACACACAGTTTGAAGTTTTATCATAACATACACTGTTAGACTTTTCATCGCCACTCTACGGTAACATACTGGCGTCACTGTTGCCAGCGTCATACCGTGACGCCGTGTTACGGTAGCTTACCGTTCTGCAGGATGATACCGTTTTTCGCTGGTGTGGTATAATACTCTTGGACAAATTATGGTAACGCACCAGAAAGTTACGGTATCTCACTGGCGTCACTGTCGCCAGTGAGATACCGTTATGTCGTTATGTCGTAAATTACGTCAACAAAGTAACATCATACTGTGATTAAGAAATTGGTATACTACCGTTTATTCACGGTATGTCACTGTAAGCCCGCTGCAAGGTAATAAACTGCAATATATTAACCAGTAACTTACCGTTATCACGCATCATCAGTACCAAAAATATTCATCTCTGCTAGAGGATACCGTGTCCCAACAGGCGGTCATTTACTGTTTAACAGGCAGTGTTGGGAAGGTTACTTTTAAAATGTATTCCATTACAGAATACTGAATACATGCCCCAAAATGTATTCTGTAACGTATTCCGTTACGTTACTCAATGAGAGTAACGTATTCTGAATACTTTGGATTACTTAATATATTATCATGCTGTTTACAACTACGTGAATGTACTATTGCTGTGATTTATTACTGTTACTGAAGGTCCGCGGCTCCGAACAGTAGTAAAGGGACCTCGGCTAATACAGTGTGTTCCGTGTTGGGCTGGTAGCGAAAACTAGCTTTACTTTGTTGTCTGGGTCAACTTTGCTTGCCAGAGACAGAGAGAGGCGTTGAAAGGCTGCTCCAACGGAACTTATTTTTCCGGAGGAAAACACGAACACAGTGTACAGATGAGTCTTAATAGCTTACTTACAAATGGGCTCGTCAGGCACTCTTCTTGGCTGCAGTGGTTATTATTATATTTACATGCTTCCAGCTCCCGTTTTTGCTCCGTGACAGCTCGGACTTTTCCTTTCTCTCCCTCCACAGACACATAACGTGTATGGTAGTCCATTCTCCCTGCAGCACGGACTACACTGCCCATGAGGCTACATTCTTTAGGGCCATGCCTGTAGCATTCTGCCTTTTAGCTTAGCACAACAACAACAACAACAACAACAACAAAAAAGCGCTCTCTCACCCAGGAAACACGCAGAGAGAGAGAGAGCGTCACCCTGTAACCATGGCAACCGTAACGCTGCCGCCTGGAACAACAGAACATAGCTGTCAAACAAACCCAAATAATCCTGACCCGCGACAATATGAAACAGGAAAGTACCGCCGTGTAATCCATTTATTTCAACAAAGTAACTGTATTCTGAATACCACCTTTTTAAACGGTAACTGTAACGGAATACAGTTACTCATATTTTGTATTCTAAATACGTAACGGCGGTACATGTATTCCGTTACTCCCCAACACTGTTAACAGGTCGTAATTTACCGTAATTTCAGTTAACAGTAACATACTGTAAGAGACTGGAGGGTTCCAAAAAAAACTAGATAGATAGATAGATAGATAGATAGATAGATAGATAGATAGATAGATAGATAGATAGATAGATAGATAGATAGATAGATAGATAGATAGATAGATAGATAGATAGACAGACACACACACACAAAATATAATTCATGTGCTTTACACCACTTTTTATTTCAGTTCTGATTTTCCTCTGCAGAAATACACATTTCCAAAATCAAAACTGAAAAGAACTGAAAACATATTTTCATTGAGAAAGCACTTGTTTTTTTACTAAACCATGTAATCCATTATTTTCTCAGATGGTTGTACAAACAATAACGATATTATGTCATATTTATATCATAAAAGCCAACATATGCTCAAGTGATGAGTTTTCTTAGTTATATTTTGTAGGGTCTTAAACCTACAATGTGAAGTGCCTTGGCATTCATTTTGTTGGCACCATACAAATAAACTGAATTGTAATGAATATAATATCAAGCCCCACACTTCTGCCTTTATATACACTTTGTCCAAAATACTGGCTCACACCACCAAATCAATGCACAAAGCAGGGTCCACAAGGACATGGATGAGTGTGTGTGGTGTGAAGGAACTTGACTGACCTGCACTGAACCCTGATCTTGCTTTGTGGACTGAGTTCATTGATTTGTAGGGTGAGCCAATACATGTGACAATTAAAGTGTAAGTAGCTGCAATAATTTTTAACAAACGGGTAAAGAAGGAAAAAAAATCAACACTGTTGCACTCAAAAAACCTATTGGACAGAGTCAGCGTCTTGCAAGATGGCAAGAGAGCTTGTCTTCTTTGTTGTTCGTCTTGTGTAAATGTCCAGAAAGCATGGGCCATGGATCATCTGTGGAGACACAGGTAACAACACATTGGTCACTTAAATTATACAAGAAATTCACTAAAATGGCAAAAACAGTTACCTAATTTGAAGTTCGCCACTCAAATTCAGTAAGCCACTGGGGAAAGTTGTGACATGAGGGTTAATGTGAACAACCTTTAAACTTCACAGTGGTCCCAGTCCTTCTGCTTGTCCCAACCTTGGAGGTACATTTTGTTCCCTCTTCAGGGTTTATCCTTACAAAAAACCTTGCACACGCTGACTCCTGGTATTCCAGGTTCAATACATAGAATGAACCAAAGAAGACTGACATTGCATCAGCAAAGATGTTCTCTTTGTCCAGCTCAACAATTACACGCCCTCTGCACTCACCATCCAGCAGGTGGCGGTCATTGAACTTTGTCCTTAAATGTATAGGGGCAACATGTTGTCATTATGCAACATAAAATAATTTCAATACTTCACTTCTTCACACTGTCTAGATAGTCATAAAGCAAATAGCTATGTACAGTTAATTATTAATGGCCTTATGTACATAAGTCCGTTTTAACATATTATAATTGTACATAATTGGGAATTATTCTGCCCATTAAACACACCTAACAAAGAGTCAGCCCAATTAAATTACCGGAGATGAATCAACTGTATGGTTATTTTGGAGTTTATAGTTTGTTCTGCTGTTAAACTTTACAGTATTGACTTCAGTATTTTTGCTGTTGGTGTAGCTAGATTACTATGTTGATCAGTAATATGTAATGTGAAATTTGATATTGTTACTTTGCTGGATTCACTGAGACACATGTCCAACAACCTTGGTTTATAAAGGAAATTACAGAAATTTGAGCTAACAAAACAGAGACAGGATACCTGTGTCCACGAAAAGCTCCTGTGCCAAACAGAAATTTTAATATGGTCTAATCAGCTCTATTTCATAAATGACTTCTTACCAAGCATAATCAGCCTTGGGGTGCTTGGCAGGCTTTTAACATGCAAACTGAACAATATAAATTTGCGTGCACTGAAGCCACAAAATTTAGAAATACACAGCTGCAAAAAGTTCAGTGACCAATTACCTTTCCTGAATGACATATGCAATGCAAAAATAAGAGTATTGTCAATAGGGTCCAATTCCCAGTTTTTACATGATCAAAATTATTCACAAAAGGCTTCAATAAACAGAAAATGTGTGCTGACAAGAGAGCAGTGCACAAAAACGAAAAGATATTTGAGCTCGACGCTTTAATGGGTTTAACATGACTTAGTCAGCACTCCGCACCGTACAGGTAGTACAAGCACACCTGAAAACACTGACCAGCTAACAGCTTTAAGCATTTGGGCGCAACCTCGGTAGTTCACCGATTCACCTGTTGCAAACGTCCAAGTTTCTATCAAGTCTCATAAATCCATCGGCAACTATTACCTAACTAGTCTTTTGAGTCTCCACATTCATAGCTATTGACATTTTGTCTTAGCATTTGAATGAAAATATCCTGGTAGGGTAGCTTAAAAGTCAAAACAAACAGTAATAAGAACGCATTTCTGACTTCTCTCGAATAAGTGAAAAAACACTTACCTTCAGACTGATTAGCTGGTTCCGATCCAACTTTAATGTGTCCCGTGTCAGTCCGTTTTAGGGAAAAAGTGTTAAGTGGTTTCATTTAATTTTGGGATACTCCCGCATGGACGAGCAATTTGGAGTCTAGCAGAGTTATCACGAATAGCATACGATCTTCAGATATAATCCAGTCAACCTTGCATTTAACCCGATTGAACATCCAGTTACCTCTGACTACTTCTAAGTTGCACATGTTAACGGTCTCATCATCACTCTGTGCTGCAGCGAACTGGATCTGTGGCACAGAATAGTTGATGGTCATGTTGTTCTCCTGCTTTGCAGCTTTGTTTGAGTCTGAATTAATTGCGGCTTAAACGTGCAAAACTAAGAGAAGCAGATCAATATTTTCTTCTTGTTGTTATTTAATGGTGGTTGGCAACCAGCGAAAGGAGCATTAACCACTCGAGCAATATTTTCTATCCCCATTGTTGTTTTGAAAGTGAATACCCGACGTGTGCGTCATACGTCACGTTGTACGTCAGGTGAAGGTGTGGTGTCGGCTATCGCACCTGTCGCATTAAAAGCTTTAAAAACGTAACAATTGCTTTAAAACACAACCCAACGCGCTAAACTGTGATAATGTACAGAGCATATTATTAGGTTAGTTCACTGTAGTTAGGCAGAGGTGTCTTAAAAAGTACCACCTTATACAAAACAAATGAAGGTCCAGAAAGAATAAGAAGAGAAAAAAGGAACACCCTGCTAAATTAAGTAATTTTTAAACATTACTCTAAATGTAGCCATTAGTATTTGTTGCTGGACATACAAAAATAAGTATACTTCAATTATATTTCCCAAGTATACCTTACCTAGTACGTATACTAATAATGCTTCTTGGGACTATATTGGCCCCGTTTTAGTACATAACAGTATTCTTGAAATTAACTTTTAGATGTACTTTTTGTTCACCATAATTGTACTAGCATAATGTCATAATGTCTACAAGAGTATAATTAAAATATACGCGACTCTATCACAATACTAACCTTACAAGTATACTATTAATTAATAGTATTACTAATGTTTCACATTGTTTGACTTAACAAATACATTTATTAATATATGAGGTTCCATTCAGTTCAAGGAATTAAATTTTAGTGTGGCTGCAACTTCCTCCTTAAGTTAAAAATTATGCTGTAGTTTATATGTTATACTACTTTCACAGTGAATCACATTTTATGGTAATACACTCTGAATGAGGATTTAAGTAATTACTCTTAGATCTACAGTAGAAAACAACAGAAATTCGGATGGTGTAATAGTATAATCTCAGTGACATCACCAATTGTTACATTTGCTGTATTTTACAGCTGTTTCCATGAGTACGGTGAGTTACCGTAAAAATAATGTAATCTCATGGAATTTTCCCACAATTACATGCAAATTACAGTACTAAACTGCTAACATCCTTTAGAGTTTTTTACTGTTGATTTTGCAGTACTAAGCTATGGAAATTACTGCAAAGGCTAACAGTGTAGTCTTTGAACTATAACAAAAAAGCAAGTGTCACTGATCCATCCATTCATCTGCCCATTTTCTATGCCGTCCAGGGTGCAGGGCCAACAGTATAAGCAGGCCCACTGCTCCAACTTCCCAGCCACCCCACAGCTTTGCCAGGAGCACATTGTTCACGAGCCAACCATGTCGTTGGCCTGCCTCAGGGTCTTCCTGAACCTACAACACCACATAGTAAAATAAAGTTTATTTATTAAGCGCTTTTCATAGACACATCTGGAAGGAATCCAGGAGGCATCCTGATCAGATGCCTAGACCACCCTAAATGAATAGGTGGTCTATTCAATGAATGAATATGAATGAGGAAGAGAATCTACTGTCTCCATTATGAGCCCCTTCTGAATTGAAATCTGTAAGGGAGCCCATACACACTTCTTTGAGAAAGCTCACACCGCTTGTATCCACAATCTTATTCTTTCTGTCACTACCCACAATGAGGTAACATTTTTCTTTTTTATATTCATCATAAGAGTCATTAGAATTACACTCTGTCTGGGCCTTACTCAGGACCAATTTGCTCATTTGGAGGCCCTATCAGGGGCAAATTACCCATGATAACTTAACTCTCGGGAAGGCTTGTGGCGGCTGTAGCTCAGGAGGTAGAGCCGATCGTCTACCAACTGAGCCAGTTATCTTTTGATACCTTGGACCTTGTGTCAAAGTGTCCTTGAACAGGTTACTGATATTGAATGTGTTGTGCGTGATAGGTAAAAAGTGCATGAAGTCATACAGTGAAGTGCTGTGTCACTGTCTGTCTGAATGGCTCTAAAGGTGCTTTGAGTCCTCAGTAAGAGTGGAAAATCTATATATAAAATTACTTTCACGATTGAAAGTGCAAAACTGATGTGGTATCTATAAAGATTTAACTGTTACCAGTACAAAATCTGGGTGATGCAAACCCATTCTCCACAAACAGCAAATAACAGATTTGTTTAGTGATAGTACATTCATTATAACATTGGATAAGCATTTGATAGTGATCAGTTTGCTTCAGTTTGTCAATCAAGTTGCAATTCAAAATTCTTAATAAGTAACAGTATCCTGTACTAGTTTTAAAGCTTTCAAAAGGAAGCCACTCTGCAGTATCTCTCCCCACTTTCCTCACTGCAGGGAATGAGTGAATGAGATAAGAGCTTTCGGAGGTAAGTGGACCTTATCCAGTGGACAGAAAGGTTGTTCAAGGTTGATCTGTTGTGGGGATTCTGACATTGGACAGCTAGCCAATCAAGCTGTCCTGCCGATATCCAAAAAGCATGCACACAAGCCCACACTCACATAACTGGAGCAAAACAGAAACTCAAGAGACTGAATTACCATACTAGACCTCCCTTTGAATATTTCACTTTACTGTATATTTCTTCTGACACTTAGACAACCATCTATGGCCTGTTGGTGGGTGTTGAATTGGTCTGCTATGAAGGAAGCGTGAGTGTGTGGATGGAAGTCTCTCCTGTCTACACAAAGCCTCTGGGGGGAAGATCCAAGAGAAGCAAAGAGACGGGGAAGAGAGAAAGAGAGGCAGGAAACCTTTGGCCCCAAAGGGAAGTCCCAATACAGCTGCTGCCTGCCTGCCTGACTCCTTCTCTCTGACTCTGTGCATGCACTGTCAACCTGTCTGACCACAAACACACACACAGACACAGACACGCATACATCATACGATAAAAACAGTCTATTACCTTTGCACCGCAATGGAAGTGTGTATGTGATAGAGGAAATAGCAGTCACAATTCTAATGTAGTCGATTTCATCCTTAAAACCTCAGCTCGGTCCATGATGCAGAAGGTTATTGATCACACACATACACACACAGCTCCCCCCCATGGGAGCCAGCGTGTTTAATTAATACTGACACCATAGTCCTAGCAGGAAAGTCTGCATGTTTTGTTCTGTAAATCAATGTGAACATGTGTGTGTGTGTGTGTGTGTGTGTGTGTGTGTGTGTGTGTGTGTGTGTGTGTGTGTGTGTGTGTGTGTGTGTGTGTGTGTGTGTGTGTGTGTGTGTCTGTGTGACACACGTGCATGTAAGACAATATGAGCCCAGAAGTCTTTACAGCTACACTATTTAGAGAATAAGTGGCCATTAAATATTATGCAAAGCTCATTCTCACACAGAGTGAGGCCAATCTTCCTCTCAATGTCACCTACACAGTCTTAAGAAGCCCTCAATTAACTTATTAGCAATTCTGCAGAGCTTAACATGGGTGCTAATGAAGGGAGTATTGAAAGGAAATGAACTTAATGATAGGAAACAGGAGTCTGACACACCGCATTTTGTAGTGCTCTACCTTGTTTTTGATGGGGTCAAAAATAACGTTCTTTGCCTTTTGACCATTGTTCACAGTGCTGATTTGAATCATTTGAATATTTAAAAGCAAAGAAATCATACTGCTCTGATGCTTTTAGGATTAGGCTTAAAATTGCCCCGTTGCTAAAGCTAGGGCTGAATCAGGTGACCCTGAATGGTTAAACGATTCCCTGTGTTAGTGTTGTTTCTACATCATCCAGGAAGAACATTGCAACTGACCAGTCACATCATTGTGATGTGATAGCTTTAGCTTTGGTGGGAAAAGGAAAAAAATAATGTATGTTTATATAAAATACTTTTCTTGAACAAATGGTAAACATTTCAAGTATTTTAGCCATTTACACAAGCTACCAAATCAAGTTAGGTTTGCTGATATTAGCTAAGGTCTTGGCTAATGCTAACTGAACGGTCAGACCAGTGTTTCCCAACCTTTTGGAGCCACGGTACATATTTCACATTAGAAAAATCACACGGCACACCACCAAACAAAAATGTCACAAAAAGCATATTGATAATTTCCCCCGTGCACCAGATATAGTGGAATTGGTTCGGTCTGTCCCCAGTATACCTTTTTTGCTTTCTTCTGACCACTACTCATGCTAGGACTTCATCTGGGTCGGAATTTTCTCCAGGACCAGTTCAGCTTTACTACTTTTTCTTTTCAAATATTTATCTATTGCTGTCTCACAGCATGACTATCATGTAGTTTCTTCTTCGTCTTCTTCTCTTTTACTGGCAGTTGGCAGTAATTCGATCAGATAGTTTTACTGCCCTCTAGTGGAGGAGAATGAAATTGTTCTGCTCGTTACTCACACCGATCGCTTAGAGTACTACTCAGGTGGAACCAGATAATCTTCCATGGCACACCTATGGTTGGGAAACACTGGGTCAGACAATGTGATCATGGACCAGCATTGTTATGATGATACAGGAACAACACCCAAATATGGATATCAGATCCAGACCCTGAACCCTCCCTCCTGCAATTGACCTCAGCTGCTGGGGGCTCCGCATGATGCACTCAGTGCTTCTTCTTCACTCACCTTTTTTTACTCTCCGTGTGTTTATATGCCTTCGGATTTAGTTATTATGATTAATGCTTAATCTTAATCTTAATTCTCTCTTCCACAGCGTGTCCTTTGTCCTGTCTCCCTCCCCTCACCTCCAAACAGCCGTGGCAGATGGCTGAACCTCCCTGAGCTTTGTTCTGCCCGAAGTTCCTTCCTGTTTTCTCTGTAGTATTGTAGGATCTTCACCTTACTATATAAAGCGCCTTGACGTGACTGTTGTTGTGATTTGGTGCTATGGAAATATAGATTTATATAGCACCATATATAAATGGCCAAAAATAGTAAGTCTATCAGATGCATCTCATTAGAATGGCACAAGATGTTAAAACATGAAATAGGGGCTATTAAGCAAAAACGGGGAAAAGAAACTATTCATTGTATGAGTACAGTTAGTGATTTCTGACCACAACATTGTCATAGGAAATGAAAGAGAATATATAGTCCCTACTAAATTACTATAAATTCTTCCTGTACTTTAAATGACCTTATAATTACTTGCATATGTGCAGTTATTCTTTAAAAATTTATTGCAGTTATGTTTTAATCATGCATGTTTCAAAAAAGAAAATTATGGATATTCAAGATAAACAGGAAAGTTCCAAAAGTAAGCCTCCAAATTACTTATCCTGTACATAATAACATCATCTAATTTCTCTCTCTCTCCCTCATTCCTGCACTTTCTTCATTGCTCATTACCATCCCTCTCTGCATCCTTTCCTTCTTTCTCAAAACTCTATCAGCTCCTCCCTCTTCCTCTGTTGCTTATTCATCTTCTCCTTCCTCACAATTTGTATCCCTCCTTTCCTTCTTCCGCTCTCGTTCCCTCCCTCTCCACCCCTACAGGCAGTAGCAGTCTTGCACAAAGTGACACGATGGTTATAATTGGCTGCCCTCTGCCACAAATCAGATCACAGTTGGTGCTGGGAGTGCTCTGGCGATTATCCATAACCCCCACCCCACAGATCAGTGGCTAACTCCAAAGAGACTTGGAGACAGGGAGGAGTGAAAGGGTTAGAGACTAATTTTGTTACTGTGTTTTTTCCTCTCATCAGCTTCCCTGCCATTTTACCACCGAGATAGTGGTCATCCATCGATTGTAGGTATACGAAACAACAGCTTCTTCTTAAGTGGCTCCTTTTCAGATTAGCACTGATCTGATCAGAAGGAGCACTGAAAGGGTGAACAATGTTGTTTTTTAAACATCGGCTGTCCTTTACCTTTCTCCTCCCTGCTCTTTCAGTCCTTCCTCATTCCTTGTTCTAACACCTTCTTTCTGTAAAGCGAAAAGAAGGTGATGAGATCCAAGTCAATTGCTCCTGTGAGCAATTGACTTGGACTTGCTTGGCTTCTTAGACACTGCATCGACCCTCCATTCTCAGTAAGGGGTCACGCTTGATGTGGTCCTTTATTAGCTCAAATTAGGCCTCAGTGTCTCCAAGAAGGGAACATCCATCTCCTTATTCATTTGTTCGTCTTGTCCCATTTATTTACTTAGTTGGCTAGGCAGTGGGCTGTTTGGACAGAGAGCATTGGTCGCCCCAGGCAGGGACACAAATATCATCTTATGCACATTAGTTACAAATCACCAATGCAGGGTGAAGGTCAGAACATGGGAAATAGGTGAGGCTAGAAGAAGCACAGGAGGATGTGAAATGGATTTGCTGAAGAACGTGCATTATCTGTGCAAACAGTTGTAACATGACTTTTTTAGACCTTTCCAATTAAACGCAGCTATTGGTTCATATTAATTATCTTTCAGCATGACAATCTGCCACTGTCATTTTATCAGTGTCACACATCAGTGTGAGAGTTGTATGTTTTCTTGTTTCATGAACCTTAATTAATGTAAAAGAAAAATCCTATTTTCTACATTTAAAACAGGACTTTAATAAATATGTTTCAGTTTTAATAAAAATGCTCTTTTTTTAATCTAACCTTATTTAGATTCAGGGTTTTTATAACTATTAACCAACAATGACTATTACTTGGCTGGTTATTAATTTGTTTCTGATTATCTAGATGTAATTGTTGATGTTTAAGAAAATAGGCCAGCTGGGTAACAAGATAGGCAGCACGGTGCCGTGGTGGTTAGAACTGTTGTTGGTTCGAATCCACCATCTGCCATGGGTTCACTCTGTTCACTCTGACTTCCTCCTACAGACCAGAGACATTGGTGACTATACACTGACCATATGTGTGAAGTGTCAGTGTCTGGATGGCTGGATGGATGGATGGATGGATGGATGGTAATGAGGCTGCTGTTCTTGTTCAGTTGGGTTTCTTTTTTCACTTTCACCAGCTATTGCAGTAGAATTGGGCATCAAAAGTAGCAGGATAGTCTTAGGAGAAGCTTATGGTTTGGATTAAAATTCAATAGTGAGACTAGTCTCAGTGTTGTCTTGTCATGTGTGTCACACAGCTACTACAACACTAAAGTGCACTTTTGATGTCAGCATCTCTAACTGAGTGGCAGTATGTGAAACCCAGGAAATGAGGACAGGCTCAGTGACTGGTAGGGAACTTTTATTTATAAGCCACAACAACATGTGGCATTAAATTTCTTTTAAAAAGTACACAAAATGTTATGAGCCTCTCCAGAATGTAAATGTATCTATCATCTATGATACAATACAAACTAGAGTTCTTATTTGCATTATGGACATTAATGAGATAAATGTGAATCATGACGTTACTGATAGTTTGAGACCATTATTAATTATTTAAATCCTTGTTAGCCATATAATAGCTTTTTACTGAAGTTTAATTAATTGTCAGTTTACAGTTCTTCAGCGATGGCGATCATGAAGTGTTTCCATGCACACTGGTGTAAGAAAAGCGTTGGGCTTTAAGTAGTTTATGCCTCTGGGTAATTTAATCCCTGTGACAGTACATATTTTATAAGCTCATTACATGGCTTTTAGGTAAAATATTATTCTACAAAGTAACTGTAGGAGCTGTCAGATATTTTATAAAAGGTGCAATATTCACTTTTGAACTGCAACAGAGTGAAGTAAGCAAAGAAGATCAAAATGCTATTTAACTTGAGAGGACGTCTGTGGTTATTTTTAACCACAGGATGGAAGTAAAACCATTAGATAAGCAATAAGACCAAAGCAGTATTGTGTAAAATGACTGTGATCTTTAGCTGTTATTGTACTCACCTAATTATGTACACCAAAGTTTGCTCAGTTTTGCTGAAAACCTGTGCATACAGGGCGGTGTTTGCACCCTTTGTTTTCAGCTGAGAGGGCACAGATATTTCATCAGTGACTTCGTATTGCCCATTTCCATAGCTGATTATTGGCTCATTAACTCACCGTATCAATTTATAGATTGATGGCTATGAAAAGCACTAAACCCAGGGGTGCTGTGGGATCCAGCTTAAGAGTCACTGTTAAACATGAGCAATTTAGAAGATAGTGGAGCATTGCTTGTAAATGGAGGTTTAAGATGCCTCGTGGCTCAGCTGCAACTATATAGCGAAACAGATGGTAATAATCACGGGGACATTTCCACCACAAAGACTGATGTTTAGTATGTGGTTTATGTGTAGAAAAGTCACTCTGAGAACCTTTTGCATGTTTCAACCACAGAAAACACATCAAACGGACTCCCAGTAGTTATTCGTGGGTGCCCAACAATAGCATTTAAGCCCCCATCGCTCTGATCATTACAACGACAACAGAGTAATATATATATTTGTCTTTACTAGCAGAATGCAAAACATTACCTAGCTGACATCACTCTTGCCTGGAGTTCATCTCAACACAGCAGGACGGTTTGGGACGACTCATGAAAAGTGAAGAAGAAATGAAGTGTTCTTGGTGTACGTGTGTGTGGCGTGGCCATCTCCAGAAGGCAAGCCTGTGTTTCTCCCTCAGCTTTGATTCCTTTTACAGTCTCAATTTGAATTTAGGTGGAGTGAAAGAGAGGTAGGGGGGGCTGGTGGGAGCAGACAGAGAGCACAGGGGTTACTGTCAGACAGAGATCCTTCTCTCCTCTGCTTATCTCAGATTCTCTCTGTCTGATCACAAATCATAGCCCTGACTTAACTCAAGCAAAGAGGAGAAAAGCCAGAGCCCCTCAGCTATCTTCGCTGCTTATACCCCTCTTCTCTATTTCTCATCTCTGTCTCTGTCTCTCTCTCTCTCTCTTTTCCAGTCATGCAACTCGGGGCGGCGTCCTGGCCTTTAAAAAGGCAAACTTGTAATCTGATAATTAACAATCTGCTAAATTTCTCAAAAGGAAAACAGTCATGAGAAATGTCTGCCTCATGCCTGTGAGTAGGATGACCTTTTGCCGAGGCTGGAATGGCAGGCGAGGCGACTCACTTAGAAGCATTTAATTAGCTCTGCTCACGGCTGTGTGTGCTGCCAACGGACAGATGAGGGAGGAGGAAAGAGATAGTCAAGGCCAGATGCAGACATGTAAAATGAAAAACGTTTCTTATTTAATACTTTCCCCCCCATCTTAATGCCACAGCACCCTACTTATTGTGGAGTGAAGGTGGAGGAGCAGTGGAAGCGACTCAGACAGTAGCAAGCTTCTCTGGCTTTTGCAGTATTTCTCTCTTTCTTCTTCTTCTTCTTGTTGTTGTTGACTCCAACAGTTCCCTTTTGCAGCCTCAAGGTGAGACTGTAAGGTCAGGAAGTGCATCTTTTAAAGTTTTATGACTCAAAAAATTAAATAAATATAGTCAAATAAAAGTATCAGGCCTCTCACTACTGACTACTTTCATTCTGTCCTCTTCCTCTGTGTTTGTTCTTGCTCTTTGGCTTTCTACGCCCAGGCTGACTTGTCTGAGTGTAGGGTACACACTAACCTCAGCAGCAGTGTAGGAACATTGCAGCCCTTTGGCATATTTAGTGGCTTTCCCCAGAATGTCAGTGTTCATCTGCTGCAAAAAAGAACAAAGCTTACAAAGCAGCAAGAAATGTTTTGCTCTCTTGCTTTACTTTAAGGAAGCTCTTCTGCAGTTTTTTCCAATTAGAATGCTACAATGACTTGATGAATGCATGTCTTTATTCTGTTCTTTATATATACTTTACATACTGTATCCTATTAGCATTGCTTTGTAATGACACAGCTCCCCCAAGCTGGGATCATTTAACTTTTGTGCTTCACTGCTTTCTTGCTTTATAGGACACAATAAGGAGATACATTCCCTAAATCACAGTCATAATGGCAACTGCAAACTAAAGCTGTGATTTAGCCGCATGGAAAGGGAATAATGTACTTCAGAAATCCAGAGACAAAACACCCACAGGAATCCAATGGAAGTCAGTTCAACAAAGTCAATAAACGCTCACGATTCTACCTCATTTCAAGCACACATAGACAAATAGTGAGCGGGATATTACTACTGTGACTCCAAGAAGCAGCCAGAGCTAATGCACTTAGAGGGTTAATCACTGCATTTGTATGCAAATATGTATTTAAGAGTGTCTGCCCTTACGAGAGGGTTGAATGAAGGAATTGGGCCCAGGCAGTAGGTGACATTCAGCACCATTGTAACCTCTGCAGATAGCTTCCCTAACGCTATTTGTGAATGTTAATTGCTTTTTGGCTGCCGTTGCCTCCCTAGCCTCCACCTGTCCCTCTGTACCGAGCAACTTGAGACTCTCGCTGTCCTTAAAACCAGAGCTTACTGTTAAAAGAGCGAAAATTCTCCCAGGAATAATGTTTGTTGTCTTTGCGCATCACATCAAACTGATGCCTTTATGATAAAAGTGTCCCTTGCAGGAGAACAACAACATCAACCAAAAGAAAGGAGCGACTTCAATTATCAAATGTATATGTATCTATGTATAGGATAGGAGTGTGAAAGGATTACATTACACAAAAAATACCATCTTCTATATATAAGGGGTTTTTAGGGGGTTTTATTTTAGATTTTTCAGATCCACATGTATATACAAAAACAGCAGGAGAGGAAGGGAGGAGACTGAAGAGTAAAGATAAAGATCTTTCCATTTCTGACAGGGTGCTTTGAATTGAGGTAATCCACAGAACTGTGGAAATTAAAACCTCATCTGTTAAAAAATGCAAATAGACCTTTTTGATTCAGCTGTAGAGAGAAAATTGCTGAAATCAAAAGATTACCCCCAATAGTTCTAGATTAGGTTTCACTTTTATTCTCAGCCTCCTCTCTTCCCCTTGCATTTTTTTTTTTTTTGCACTGTTTCTCCTCCCTTCTTCCCCCAGATTTCAGTCGGGGTGTCTTACTGTTCCATAGACAGGTGGAGGAGAAAGGGAAATGGATACCTGGGATCTAAATTTGGCCTGTAACAGGGATATCAGGTACAGTCCATAGGCAGTTTATCATGCAAGCGGTCTTTTTAAGCAGCGTTCACATTGGGAAAAGAAATATTAACCTACTAAATCCAGATTCAATGTCTTGCATTATTATTATTCCAATCAGTGTCTTCAGTTGTGACAGAGAGAAATTGCCAATAAATAAACAGTGGATAAATCTTAAAATTACCCAGGTTAAAAGTGACACTAAACATTTATGAATGCCATGAATCTGTGTGTTAAAACACAAACCATTTAGTCTGGAGTGGTGTTTTATGGACTGCGTTAAGTGGACAGCATTGCTAACAATCCTTTTTCTATTTTGTTTCTATGGCTTGCAGGCTGCCTCTTAGTGATATTCAAGCAAAAGCCATATAAATGCTAACAGCATTCCATTGATTTTCCTGGGTGTGCATGTGTGTTTATGTGTGTGGTCGTGTCTAAGGCATCAATCTTGTTTACATGGGCAACTTAGGGTGGAGGTCTCAGCTTGGGACAATATCAGATGTAAATTTAAACCCCTTTAAATTAAATTTCCCCCCTTTAAAATCAAATGTAATGCATTTACTGAGAACAGTCTGCAGTTATTTGACCCCATCAAAGCATTAAACCTAAACAGGAGTAAACAGAGATGAGAGGGAACACAGATTTTGAAGATGGAATTTGGTTTATCTCTGCAAAAGCTCAGAAGTGCGAAATAGAAAAAAAAGCACAGAATGTTGCAACCATGGTATGCTGACATTAGAGAGAAAGGGCACAGGGATCACAGGGATCAGTGTTTTCATTTGTGTCTGTTGTGTAGGGTTATGTGAAAACAGTGTCCTGACAACAACCCTTTCGCACATTACTGCGCCTAGAGTATGCGACTCTGGTGGGTTGTCAGGCAAGATACATATCACAACAAAGGGAGGTTAGATAAGAGGTCATCACCATTTAGTTTGTGACAAAGATTGCCAACATATTTTTAAAAACACAGTTAAAATAAATTTTGATCACAATATTGCATTTTTAATAGCAACTCATCTTATAGACATTGCCCACCCACCAAAAACCTGTTGCAAAGAAATCTGACATGTTTTTGGCAAATGCTTAAGCCCACAGTGGTCAGGTGTGGGTGTACTGTGGGACTTTATGGGTGGGACAAACCAAACACGTGGGTTAGTTAGATGTACTCTTATAGGGCTGACAGCAGTTTTGTACTTTTGGTTTTGTATTGTTAAATCCACTATGGAAATGAACACGGGAAAACACATGTTGTCCCCATGTAGGCTAGCATTGTTTTTGTCTTTTTTTTTGGCCCTCCTCTTTCCCAAGACGGAATTTGGTGGAGGACCCCACAGTGGGCTTATCCAGAGAAAACCCACATGGGGCCCATTGCAGTTTTGACTTTTCAGTTCCACCTGGGCCTCTGTAAGGGATGAGTGTGGGTTTATCCTGCCCAGACAGCCTCACAGTAAGCTCACACCTACCCACTGTGCGGTTTGCTTGGATATTTTTCATAGTAAGAAAACACTACACAGAGAAAAGTGACAACTGTGGAAAAGATGAAACCACAGACTGCTCTTGATTCAAAACCTCAGTAAAATATAAGTTAAACTGAATATACTGATATACTTCATTTTCTCCAACTCCATTGACTGGCTTGTTTGAGAGAAATTGCATGTTGTGGGCATGTTTGATGGGGCAGTCTTCTCAAGTCATTGAAAACATGTCCAGAAACACTTCCCTTTATGTCTAAATGAGGCTGAAAAATGAAAAGACTCAACCTGCAGATTCAAAGCAAAACCTGTTGAATGTTAAGCATTGCATGAGATTTCTCATGAGATTCTGTGCAACAAATGAGAAATATAATTAGAGATACTGAAATGACAAATGCATTTTTATTTATGCATTAAATATTTTATATTCAGTTTAGTCAGCTGACAACTTTTCACCCTTCACTTTTGCACCAAAGACTGGTCAATCAGATTTAGCCCAGAACGCAGTGCCCATGGACTTCTGGTGGTCTCTGGCACCAAGACACTAGCAGCAGGTCTTTGTGTCTCAAATAGCATGCAATGTGGGGCCTCTGAGTATCTGGCTTGTTCTATCACTTTCCGTTTATGCGGGCAGTTTGAAGGCTGCGTCAGTGCCCGGGGCTCTGATTGTGCAGAGTGGTGGGGCACATTGTCCTGCTGTTAGAGACAGCTGCCACTGGGGACTGTCATTGCCACGGGGGAGTGTACTTGATCTGCATCAATGTTTAGGTGGGCAGTATCCACATGAACAGCACAGTCCAAAGTTTCCAAGCAGAACAATGCATTCGAATGAGACAATCAATCTTATCCACTTCACCTGACAGTGGTTTCAGTGTTGTGGGCCCTCTGTGTATATACACCCAGAGTCTGCCTATGCTACATATCTAGCCAGTGAATCCTTGGGCTCATTGCATTCATTACTAGCAAACCATTTCACCAGTGTGATTTTTGTTTTACATAGAGATCACCAGCCAATGTTTTAAATCAGGGATCTAATATGTAATATGTGCTTGTAAAATCCCATAGGTTTGAAAAGAATCTGAGGTTAACTGCTGACTTCATCTGTGACTCATCTTGTTCATGTCTTTCCCTTCCCCCCTTGTTCCCACTGAATATGGAGGACAAACGCATCAAGGCGCTCATAAGCCTTTTTAATCAGCGTGAGAGATTGCCCACATATCTGTTAACTCTGTCACTAATGGCTATTCTTCCTCATTAGGGATTGTTATGCTCCCTCCACCACGTGCAGGCATGATCAATTCCTCTATCATTTAGGACCAGATCAATCTCACATGGCCCCTCCCTTTTTAAACTCCAATATCTCCCCCTTCCATCATGATGCATTAGAGCATCTAATTAGTCACATAGCCCAGGGAGCGAAACTGGAGCAGGGGAACATGTCCGCACATTCAAGGTGGGCTCCAGTGGTATAGATAAGTCTTCATTAAACTAACTCCCATATATCCACACAGTAGTATAAAGGGAAGATAAGGAACATCTCTGGATGTGGATAGTTTGTGAGTCAGTGCATTACATTACAGTGTTTATCTTTTTGGCTGCTCCCTTCTCTTAGTGCGACAGATGTATGTTTTTATAAGACATTAAGACATATGTGCTTCACTTTTGGGCCTGTTTTTAATGTCAGTTGCTTCTGTGTTGCAAAAAATATTCAATCTTCACTTTGAGTTGACCTCTTAAGTGTAAAAGGCAGATAATTTTATCTGTTTCCAGCACAAAAATTAACTTTCTTCTAAACTCAGATATACAGTATGTCTTTTTCCAGTATGCCAACTCCACTTTGTTCTGAAAATAAAGTGAGCCATCTCATCCCACTGGCAGCAAATAAAGCCCAAAACAAAAAAAAAAACAAAAAAAAAAGTGGGTCAAGATATGCAGGCTCATGAACAAAAGCTGTTTCAATGACATTATCACAGTTCTGGATGTTTCCTTTAAGAGGAGGCTCAAGACTTACCCTTTGGGTGCAAGTGAATGAAAGCTTGGATGGGCAAGCTTTTAGTGAAGCCATTTGGGAATCATTGTTTCTTTGGCGTTTAGCTCAGTTATAAGGTCAATACAGCTATGAAAGCACACTATAAAGCCAAGGTGTGCATCTTGTCTTGCAGTGGAACAACAAAGCAAAACCCCAAAGCTCTTTATAGCAAGAAAGCTAGTAAGACCTGAAGACACTGGATGTACGTGTGTGTGCTTTTTTCATGCCAAACGATAAATTTGTACTTTTTTAAACAAATATATTATTATTATTATTATTATTATTATTATTATTATTATTATTATGGTTCAATAAAGAAGGTGTGATTATGCCTAATTCCTTAGAGTGCTGAATCTATTAACTGGCAACACAAGGTTAAAACACAGTCCTCCACTTTAAGATATATTTAATAGCCAGGGTACAGTAAGTTGAAATATGACACCTGATAAAGGTGCATTTAATGAATCCACATATATTGTGCATTGAATAGTTTGTAGCTAATAGCAGTGCAGAAAAGGGAATTATTTCATTTTTTCCCCTTTAACCTTTTTTGCTCAGCCTCCTAAACCTTAGCAAGAGAATACTGTAGGTTAGCACAACCTGTTGTTACCCCTCTGCCATGCTCCTCTTCATCTCACTGCAGTGTGCAATGTGTAGTGTCGACTGCGAGGTGAAGAAAGAGGACAGAGGGGAGGTATTATTTATTAATAGTCAGTCTCCCCAAAGCTCTGTAAAACATCCTGTTGAGCTCCCTGAGGTGAGCACTCAGCTTCAAAGCAATTAAAACCAAAGCTATGAGAGTGGAATGAGAGCAAAGGAAAAATGAATAGAGCAGGAGAAAGGGAGTGAGATAGGCCTGGCTAGCCACAAGGCCAGTGGGCTTGGCTGACTGCACAGTCACATACTGTAGATTCAGCTTTCATGCCTGGGAGAGCCGGGGCCCTGAGCAGAATCAACTCCCCAGGTCAGGGATCCCTTGTCAGGGTTTAAAACCCCAACGAGCCTGAAGACTGACAAAATCCTCTCTGGGGAATTACGCAACCATAATGTAGCGATTGTTTCTTATTCTATCCTTCTGAGTCATGTTAAGAAGTTTTAGAAATAAAGACCTAAGAAACACAGACAGAAAGAAAGAAAGAAAGAAAGAAAGAAAGAAAGAAAGAAAGAAAGAAAGAAAGAAAGAAAGAAAGAAAGAAAGAAAGAAAGAAAGAAAGTGTTCTTAATGTTCTATCTGCCAAAAAGCCTTCAGACTTTGGAAAGATTTTTATATTGTGTGGTTAGAAATGCTAATTTGCCATGTCTAAATGTGAGGTTTAAGGATTAGCTCTGTTTTCTACTGTATATTGGTGTTAAACTATATTGGCAACCCCTGCAGGGTGTTTACCTGCTTGCAGCCACATGCTGGGATATGCTCCAGCTGCCAACAGAAATGACTGGTCTCGTAAAAACAAATGAAAATCTACCAACATGTTGGCCAAATTAGCCCAAAGGCGGCCAATAGCTAGGAACTACATGATGTGAAAGAGTGATGCTTTCAACATGTTTGAAAGCATCACTCTTAAACACAAGAACGCTATGCTTCCTCACTGCATCCAGAGGATTTCTACTTATGAACCTTAAACCTCATAAACCCCCATGAAGCAAGGTTAAGCCTATACCCATCTGCAAATGCTGTTAGGCGTCATAAATGCAGCTTAAGTGGCCTTTAATAATGGTGGGCTTTACATGCCTCTTGGGCATTTTCTCATAAAAAACCTGGAAGGTTTTTGGCAAATCGTTGTCTCTTATGGGCTTGTAAATCCTTTGCATGCTCCTCTGACCACAATGACAATAATGTCTTTAGAAGACTTTCTAGGCCTTCAACAGCCTCATAACCCTTAGATTATTGGCCTATGATGATGCTCTGTCCCAAAATGCCCTGTTGCCCCTCCACGTTTTTCCTACTGACCCTTGTGTTCCTCTTTGTTCCTGCACATCTAGGAGTATTTTTGTCATCAGCTTGATTTGATCAGCGAAGAAAAAACTGGAGAAAGAAAGGTTCTGTGAATAACTTATGAGTTCTCCTAGCTCAAAACTGAGGCATTATGATACGTATATTAGTTCCACTGTTTTCCCATTCTGTGCCCGCTGTCAAGGTGGGTTATGCAACTGAACAGACTGAGACAAAGCAACTATTTTGGGCACAACGCATGTGTTTGCCTCAGAGCCACGAAGGAGACGATGCCTTGCTTCTGCAAAAGTGAATAAAAGTGACGTAGGAGAGGAATAGGATGCCACGTAATGGTGACGACAATTACAGTTATTGGAAGCAAAAGTACTAAATGGAAGGGGAAACTGAGCGTTCATCCTTTTATCCCTTTCCTCTCTATTCATATTCTATGTCTCAGTGGCAGAAGGCTGAGAAAGGAAGCTAAGAAATCCTTCTTCACATCCTCTAGCTCTTCCTGGGGCATCGCAAGGGGTTTCCAAGCCAACCCAGATATGTAATCCCTCTAGTGTGCTCCGGGTCTGCTCAAGGCTCTGACCACATTTCAGCAGGGAAGCAGGAGAAAGTCAATCATTTTCCCAAATCACCTCAACTGCTGACTGTTCTATTCTGAGATATCCCTCAGGGACAGTCCAGATATCCTGCTAGGAAAGATCATTTTGTTCTTTTTATTAAACAGTCTTGTTGTCAGATACTATCCATTTGCCATTACCTACTGCCACTGCCTCAGTGGTCTCTGAAAAAGAGATGGAGAGTGTATCCAACAAGATCTCTAATGATGCCTCTTTTGCGGTGTGTGGGAGTTGTGTTAGGAAGTCTACAGAATTTTTTCTTTCCTCTACCTGACTATATCCTCAGCTGGGTTCAGTAGTTCTTGTCTCCTACTGAGAACAGCCTTGGCAAGGCTCTGCATCCTTTTCCTGAGTCATCTGGTGGTTTGCCAAAAAGCAGCCTGTCTCCATAGCAGCCAGAAACTTTAGCAAGGCTCGAGTTTTTCCTTTCAAGACCACATTTGCCATAATCTACCAATCCTCAGATTACCTGGGAATCTCCCTAGAATACCCAAGTCTGAAATGACAACTTTTTCAGATTGATGGTTTTGTACATACAGGAGGCTATTCCTCCTGATAGAAAGATGACCTTCTGGTTATAGTTGTGAGCGGCTGCAACCAGGCAGCATCACAATAAGAGATTTATTTAAAGTGGGCATTTTCCAGGACATATTAGGTGCAAAAGGAGACTGAAATTAAACAGTGTACATCATTGATCAGCTAATTCTCCTACTAAATAATCCAGGATTCATTTTCCATTGGGTTTTATTTAATTGAAATTTTTGAGCTGACTGCGGAGGGCAGTAGGAACCCATCCAAGATATGATATGATTTTAGATCGCACACTGTGGAGCTGGAGTGGTAAAAGTCTACCATTAATCAGTTTATTCTGGAAAAGAATCAGTTAAATGAATAATCCACAAATTTATACCCAATGAGAAGAAACGTTGTGGTCAGAAATGTCGAAGAATGACTCCTTTTTAGCGGTCTTAACCACAACTGATATCTACTCAGACAGCAAAGCTCTGCAGCGTGTCGTTTGGATATAATGTATGAATAAATATTTAATTGAAGTATTAACAGCACTCTGAGATCTCCATGTCAGTATTCTTGGCGTTTTGTTAAATTTAAAAAAAAAAAAAAAAAAGAAAGAAAGAAAGAACGCAAACATTTTTATTCAAAGGATAACCAAGGATAATAAATACTAAATTCATGTCCTCCAGGTATAAATCAACTGAGTAACCTCCACCACACAGATAAGCAACACCACACAAATGAATAAATGACAGAAGGACAAAGAGCTACAAAGGGTAGAAATCACAGGACTGCTGAGGTGCTCTGGGCTGAAAGCAGACTATTTCATGCTTTCACTGATGAAATATAACTCACCTTTCAGAGAGATGATAGCCTGCATTTAGAGGCAGGTCTTTATTGCAGCCATTTATGCATGCATACTTTTATAGCCTATCATATCTGTGCTTTCATGAATACCTCAAAGCAGGAATGTTAGATGCGCTAAAGTGCAGCTTATAATCTTCAAAAACACCATGGGAATGAAAGGTATGGGGACTGTAAAGTACATCCAGGGATAAGCTTATTGTCGTTCCTTCAGTTTTTTTTAGGGGTCCCTTAGCAACAACGGTGACCCGGCTGTTCAGGTTATACATAGATAAGTCTCAGATGCTCCGCTATCGGTGATGCCAGGGTCACGAGATACAATCTGCAGGTCCATCAGTCAAAACAAGTTTGCTGCTGAGGTGTGCTTCCCTGCCTCTCCTCCTCCTCCCTGTCCCGCCGCTTTAGGAATATTAAATATGCGAGGCGTCCCCACTGCAGATGCAATGCTATTGATTTGGTGTCAATCCTCCAAGCCGCAGTAACTTGATTTGGTATCAGCAATGGCTAAATGAGACTTCTCCCAGCAAGACCGGGAAGAATGGGAGAAGAGGTGAAAGGTTGTCAGTTTCTCATTCGGAATGACTCCCTGTTTCCAGGTAGCTTAATATTTGTCCATAGCCCTTTGGTTAAGGATTCAGTTGGTCTCATCTTACGTCTTGAGAAAGCTGAGGCTGATTTTACATGGCATTTGAGTACATAGCATAACCTTGGCTACTGTGCCTTCTTCTCTTCTCCATTAAAAAAAAAAAAGCCTTGAGAGTATTGAAACTGCAGAGCCGAACCTGACATTAGAAGTGTTTCTCTAATTCTTTTAAAGTTACACCAGGTCCTGGCCACATCCCACTGGGTCTCTCTGGAGAAAGTCAAATTTCCTTAAAGCAATATTCATCATAACTGATTCTCCTCTAATGAGGATTCCAACCCCCTACAGTGCCCAGTGCTTCACCAGAGTCAGCAATGATCTTAATGCAATTAAGGCTGCAGCCTGACTGAGCCGCTTCGACTTTGTGAGGGACTGTTTGCCCAGCTGCTTTTTAAAAAATGTCGACAGAGCCAGATAAGCAGCGCTCAGGCGCTCGAGGCGCTTTCGCTGGAACCTATTTGACTTGCTTTACTCGGCATCAACTTCATTTATGCTGTTTGACTTTAAAGATTACTTTGAGCGAGAGACATCTGTGGATGCAATTTTAATACATACGTGGTTTCTTTGAATAAAACACATGTACTCACTCGTTTTTCTCTGCAGAGACACCTGCATGCTGTGGGGTGAAAACATATTAAACACAGCTAGCATGTGTCTGCTGAAATGGTTCTGAGGCTATTTTATTTATTTATTGCTTGTCTGTGTGCTGGTGAATAAGAAATAAAAGTATAAGTGACAGCTTATAAAGAAGTAGCAGTTTATTTTATTTACAGTATGCATCTTCTTGTGCAGTTTTTAAAAAAAAATGTTATTTTATTATATTTCATTTTATTTTATTTTATATAAAATAAAATAAAATATATAAACATATAAACGGCAGAGGACTCTAGTGCCGTTATCTGCATTGTGATGCTGCATTGTGATTCACCATGAACCCCTGACAGTGGCTCTGTTTTTGCCACATCACTGGCACGGTTCCCGCCTCACTGCTAGGATCCCTACATCGCTGCGTGCTCTATTACAATAGCTCAACATTGCCACCAAGTGGTACACAGCAGCCATGACCCCGGTTTGGCAGAAGGTTAACAGCTCCAGATGCTTGCAGTCAGTGCAGCACAAGGGGACGGCGGTGCAGATGCAGGTGTCACTGTGGGGCTCCAAGAGACGAGCAGACGTCAAATAATCACAGAGCTTGGCTGCATTCCCAGTTTTTGATGAGCAGACATGGAATCAATGATCTGTTCATTAGTGCTACATGAGCAAATCTGAGAGTGATCTGCTGCCCAAAAGAAGCAAAAAAATCAATACTGCATGTGGATACTCTTTGTGCCACATCCTTCTCTCCATACATGATAACCTTTTATCTTTGGCAACTGAAACGAATACCTGCCAATAACTAGGAACAAATATGCCTCTATAGTCTATCAGGGGGCTGTGGGTCGAATCTTTGTCTAATTGAACATCAGCTGGGGGTGGGGGTGATGGGATCTTAGCTAGAATGTGTTTTAACTCTCGGGCATTCGAGTCTTTTCTTTCCTTGCAATCAAGGTCACCGTGTGAGAGCGTGAACAATGCACGAGGTTATTTCCCTCCTGCCTTCATTACTATACAATTAGCTGTGGTGCTATTCAATTTCCCTCATTTCAGACTTTGTAGATCGATATTGCTCAGGCTCCTGGCTAAGTAGCTGCGCTGCTGGTAGGGCTTTTCAATAGCTGAATGGGAGGTATCAGTCACTGAGCTAAAAGAGATGTTTGAGAGCTGTAGTCGGCGATGGCCACACACACACACAGTTTGATGAGCGGTTGTAGAGACTTTGCAAAAACAGTCTCGGAAATATGGGGGACACTGGGTGATTTCAAAGAGGAGATTGTGCTAATGTCAAGTTTGAACAATGGTTTCACTAACATCATTATCAAGGTCATTTATTTGCTTGTGTGGAGTCTGTTGAATTTTGCTTTGAGTCTCCTTTCCTTTGTGGATTTCATTCATTGCTTTAGTTCAAAGGTACAGAAAATGGGTACAAACACTTTTTTGGTTTCAATATCATTAATGGACCTTCTTGCAGGTGGAACAAATAGCTACAGAAGCTGAATGTATCACAGTAGCATGGTAATGTGCTTAAACTTGAATGCATCTACAGTACAAGGCGGTATTTGCCCCTTGTCATGCTTAAATGTTACAGACTATCAAACAAATTATTTTATTTTCACTAGCCACACCCCAACCTGATAATTGCTAGACCTGTTTGAATCAAGAAATTACTTAAATAGAATCCGTCTGACAAAGTGAAGAAGGCTAAAAGATCTCAAAAAGCTGCTGGTAAGGCTTTTCAGTAGCTGAATGGGATGTATCAGTCATTGATTGACAGATGTTCGAAGACATCCTGCCACAATCTAAAGAAACTCAAGAACCAATTAGTTTTTTTTTTTGTTTTTTTTTTTACATCTATCAGTCTGGAAATTGTTACAGAGTCATTTCTAAGCTTTTGGTACTCCAACAAACCAGAGTTAGAGCCATTATCTGCAAATGTAGTGCACTGGGAATAGTGGTGAACCTTCCCAGGAGTGTAAAAGTATACTCCAAGAGTGCATCAACAAATCATCCAGAGGTCACAAAAGAATGCAAAACAACATCTAAAGAACTGCAGGCCTCACTTGACTCAGTTAAAGTGTTCATGATTCAACAATAAGAAAGAGATTGGGGCAAAATGGCATCCATGGGACAGTCTGAAAGCAAAAACGAATGGTGACCAAAAAGAAAGCAAAGGCTTGTCTCACATAGAACATACACAGAACTCATGCAGTATAAAATTTAACTCTTTGGAAGGTTTGAGTCCCATTACATCGGATTTAACACTAACACAGCATTTGGCAAAAAGAGCATCATACCAACAGTCAAACTTGGTGGTGGTGCTGTGGTGGTCTGGGGCTGCTTTGTTGCTTGAAACATGACCATGACCATGATGAACCCACAAATTGGGCCCTCTACCAAAACATCCTGAAGGAGAATGTCTGGCCATCAATTTGTTCCCTGAAGCACACCTTAGTTGAGTAGCAGGACAGTGAAACACACCAGCAGGTCCAGCTGTGAATGGCTCAAAGAAATCAATTGAGGTGTTTTAGCATAACCTCAAACTGGCCCTTCAAAATCTTGTGGTGTGTGGTGGATGAAAACAATTCTTCAAAGAAGCATGGGCCAAAATTCCTCCACAGCAATGTGAAAGACTCATTGCCACTTACTGCAAGGGCTTGATTGCAGTTCTTGCTGCCAAGGGTGGCACAACCAGTTATTAAGTTTAGGTGGCAATTACTTTTTCACATAGCTTAATAAATTAGATCATCATTTTAAAAATGCATTTTATTTTTTTCTCGATGATCTCTGTCTCATTTTTTGATTTTGATTTTTTTGAGGATGTGAAATATTTAAAGGTCAAAGAAATCCAGATGGCAGCAAATACTTTTTTGTGACACTATTCGTGTGCGTGATAGACCGAGGTCAAAAGGCCAGGTTATGAACACATCACCTCTCCAATTCATCAGCTCATTTTTATTTGGCACAGTCCCTCATGAGAGCATTTAGCAGTATGATGACAGGAGGGATGAGATATGAGCCGAGCCAGTGGCTACAGAAAGTCTACCGAAAACACAGAGCGAGGGCTGTGCAATCAGACGCCAAAACTGACTTCATCTCAGAGAGTAATTACATGTGGCACTGACTCCGAGGCTCATTCAGGGCTGGTTATTAATGCCTATAATGGACAGGCAGCAGAGGGCACTGGATCATGGTCACATGAAGGGTGAATGAAATGCACTGTAGTACACTGTAGTATCCTGTTTTGAGGGTGGTTGTTTTGTTAAAAAGGAGCTATTGTGCTCCATATTTTTATTTGTAAACTTGACTTGGGCAGCCAAATAAGCCATGGCTCATCCTTATTTACCTCACACTGGGGTCTGGTGCAGGCCATCAGTGTGAAGCGAGTGACTTTAGCTCACAACCCTTTCCCTAGCCAACTTGTCTGACAGGTTGGTCACTGAGAATGAGCTGTGTGCTCAAAAATTACCTTATTAGGGTTATCCACTGACATGACACAGTCAAGAGTACAAAATAAAGCTTTTGAGTCACATGGTTTGCTTGTATATATCCTAAGTGTATATAACAGTTTATGCAGTACATTAAAAAACAAGGAACATAATAGGTCCAGTAAGACCTTTTTTCAATTGCCGTTAAACTGTCTATTGGAAAACACTTGAATTTGGAATCGTAGAAAAAAGTCGCATTGATATTTTAATGTGCTGCAGGCCATACATGCTATATTAAACTGGGCCGTTTTGTATTAAATGTGATGAAGTGTTCTGAAGTTAAGCATGTTTGCAGCTAGTGTTAACTAAATCATTTCACACCTCCACTCCGTTAAACCTCTTTGTCTAATGTTTTATTGAGCTAAGCTGCTGTATTTTCAGTTCATCTTGAATGGACAGATTCAGACAGGGGAACAAAGAGTTCCCTTTTTATGAATTGTGAAAGAATATCTTTGATGTTTTACTTGACAGAATTGTTCAATTTTAAATTCTCCAGGATAAAAAAAAGAATTTCTTCCTCACCAAAATTGCCAGCTTTCATTATGAAACATTATCTGTATTTATGGTAACAGCACAAAGTTTAAGTAAAATAAACCATCTTTAAGATCGAAGCAGCTGCTTAAATTTAAAGTATTCTCTACTCAAGTAAAAGCAGAGAAAGATTTATGTGAATACACCTTTGATTCAGCATACAAAGTGAAAAGGACTAAAGCAAGACGAATTTTACTGTTATTATTATTATTATTAGTCACAGAATCTCATAACAAGAACACATATTAGAAAGTTGCCTGCTGCATTTAATACTGAGGAATCATGTAGAAACAGACCACGAGGAATAGCATGACATCATTCCGAATAACAGCAAACATCCATCGTCAGGCAAGGAGTGGCACAGAAGGACAGGCATATTCGTTTTTTTGTGTTTTTTTACGGTAAAAATAAATACCAGCTAACTGAGGAGCCTCATTCAGTGACAAACTGGCAGTTGAAGCACACGCCACTCAAAGTCTGAAGTCATCTCTCCACAGGCACCAAGAGACAGAAACATTTCCTCTGTCTGCAATTTCAAGACATCATACTTGCTAAATGAACAAAAAGTTGGCGTGCTACGTAAAAAAAAAATAGCAAATTTAAAAAAAGAAAAAATTATCTGTCAGGAGAATACGAGCAAGAAGGAAGAAGCATGCAGATTATAAACAGCAAAAATACAACTTGCATGGAAACTTCTCAGGAAAATGTTTTTAGAAGCTGCTGTCAAATGAAAACGGCTCCAGTTCTAGTCTTGTTCTTTTGATTATTTCATTGATTTTTTCTTTAATGCTCTCAGCGCATTTACTGGGAAAGAAAAATGGGCTTCTTCATGTGACAGCAGCATTCCACTGTTTCTGCTACATTCACAGTACTGCAGGAGGATAGGTCATCTGTCACTGCACTGGTACGAGACAGTACTCTATACTGAAAATAACACCAACCGCAATAACTATAGTTACTGATATTCAGGTAAACATGACGAAGAACAGAACATTAATTAAAGTCCATCCTAATTACAGCCGTCTCCACGGTTCCTTTAAGCCGTTTCCTTTGCTGCCATTGTCATCGCACTTCAGACGGGCACCACAAATATTTTATCTGACATCAAAATTGGTCCTATTATTGGTCCGCTGAAATGTATTTCAAAACAACACGATAAACAAAAGGAGAGGGGGGGGAAGAGTTGAGACTGTAGCTTAGTCTGGGTGGCAGCTTTACATTCTTGGCAATAACAGCACCTCTTTTATGTTTTAAAGAAAAGACAACTGCGCCAATCTGCAGTGTGCTCAAATTTACAAACTCCACTGACGTGAACATTTCACCAAGAAAATACAATTTTGTGGATTTTCTTTTAAATATATATAGATATAGATATATATATAGAGAGAGAGAGAGTAAGTATTGAGTAAGTATTTTACAGTAACACTCGTGGCCGACACAGAATCAAAATGCACATCTTTTTTTTTCATAGAAATCATACAGAGACATTCAGTTCACACTGGTCGTCACATTCCTGTGAGTCAGGCAGAGAGGAGTGCTGCTGCAGCGTGTGTCCACTGTGTGGCAGCATGTAGGTATCCTGGATCGTGTTCAGTGCAATTTCTCCTCAGCGCTGAGGGTTGTAAATCTGACACACTGTAGCACATTCTTTGTCTCGCTCTCGAAAGGGGCTGATTTGGCTTCTCGAACACCGACTGTCGGAGGGATTCTAAAAAACAGAAGTGAAATCTGTCACCGGCCTGTTCATCGAAAACACTCTTCAGTTCAAGACTCCTGCAAAGATTTGTCCTACACTGACAGTCAGATGATGCTGTGTAAAGGCTGTGGGAAACTGTGGTAACGGTGAATAATTGCACTGTCTCTCTGCAAGGGAAGACCACAATCTAGGCAAATCAGGCAGGAGTCTGACATTCCCTGTGTGTAACTTGGTGTAAAATACTGTGGAAATGTGCACGATTTTATTGCACTACATCTGTAACATCAAAGACGAGTGACCTTAAAGGAGTAAATATTATCATTATTATTTCAGTATTATTAATCTCCACACATTTGTTTACCTCATCCGGGATGATCACCAATACCATATCTGGTTCATATTGCCCTTTTTTATGCACTCTGATACTTTTTGTTTTTGTAAATCTCAAACTAGTTTCACTTCTGTGGGAATAAGCTGAGAAGAGAACTGAACTGTCATTTGAGGTTTCAAGCAAGAAAGGGATTAAATGACAACACATTGATGTGTTTTCTGTGCGGTTTCATTGGTTACGTGGCTTTAACAGGAAGAGAAATGAGTTATGCCAGCAAACTGGGAAATATGTAAGCATATTTGAAGGTAACCAGCAACTCTGTAGCTAATTAATTAATGTCACACAATTTGTTATTTGTGAAAGAGCTACAGGTGATTACTGTGGTAGCGCTGACAGACTGTGTCAGGTCCTGCTGACTTTACAGATAACAAAAATTCTTCCAGGTCAAAATGGAAGCTATAAACTCATTTAATTAATTAGGAACACAACTAATCAGCGAAAACATATAAAACAATTATCCAGTAAACGGCAAATAAGCGGTCAAAGTGCACCTCTCTCACCTGGTTATAGATGGACATCAAATACTCCTTCCTCCACTGCCTCTATATCCTCCTCAGCAATTACTAGTGGGAACAGAGAAGGTGAGGGCAAAGAAATAAGTGGCGGATTGGTCAGTCATCTGGAAATGCAAAGCATCGCCTAAAACCCAGAAATGTGCGGCCTTTGTCTATTTACCATTCCCAATTCATTTGTCTGGCAGCATTGTGCTGCCCACTGATGGAGCAGGTTTGCACTGATACAGAATTGAGCCAGGCAGGGCGCCACTTTTGCTAATGTCTGACGAAAACACTGCCTTTATGAGTCACTAGCCTCACTGCGGTGGACCATTTACATTTCCATTGCAAATTACACTCTATTGTTGGAAGAAAACCCTCCAAATGTCAGCTCTCCACACTCAAAGGAAGACAAAAGCCCCCATCAAAAAGTGGAGGTGTTGCAGTGGTGACATGAAGTCAAAATTCCTCCAGACTACACTACTTGTTTATCTTTGATGCCTGCGATGGGAGATTCTATTTTATCAGTATGAGGGGTCATACTTTAAGGTCTGTACACATATCAAGCTAGCTGGTACTGTATTCATTCCTGTGAGAAACAAAGATTCTAAAAACAAGTAACTCGATGCTTGAAAAATACACTTATTCTGTGTTTTTTTTTTGCTTATGCCTGTAGGCCACAGCCAGCAGCAGGTAGTTGCATAAGGACTATATATATAGTAGAAATAGGAAGGCTGGCTCTATCCAAAAAGACTGAAACTGATCAGAAATGTTGTAAAAGACAGTTATCAGTGGAATCACAAGTCATTTTTTCATTTTTCATTTTTAATGTAATACATATTTAGACATATGTGAAATGTGAGGGATGCTATCTGAGTGTAGATGCATCTTACCAGTGTTCTGCAGGCTGGGTGGGGTGTTAGCAGGAGGAGGGAAGCTGTAGGATCTGGCCTGGAGAGCTGGCGGCGCTTCATGGCTGATGCTCTTGGTCCTCTTCCGGCACTCAACAGCCAGCCGGCTTCGGCAGGCCTTATGGCAGTTCACCCCGCAGGCTGCAGTGGGAATGTTTGCACGATGGGAGAAAGATGAAGGCAGGGACAAGTTTCGGGAGAGGAGGAGAGGACGGGGGGATCGGAAGGGAGGGAGGGACAATCGGCGAGAGAGTAGGCGAGACAGGAAAAAAGGATGAGAGGGCCAGGGGCGAGAGGAAGATGGAGAAAGAGGTGGAGAAGGAGGGTCAGATAAAGGGACCGGTGCAAACTGATGCAACGGGGCAAATGGGAGAGCTAGCGGTGACAGTAAAGTGCTTCGACATGCTGTACAGACACACGAACACTGGCACATGCACACGGTAAGGCCAACTGTGCCCGACAACAGCTCTGTCAGCTGCGGGTAGTCTACAAGGAGAGGAGTGATGGGTCACCCAGCAAGGCAGTGGGAAAGCACATGAGTTACTGGAATCCACGGCAACAGAAATCTTTCCTGGTTCATTTCTTCACTGTCACTGGTGATAGTCACCTGACTTTAAATAACTATAAAGTGTGCAAATAAGCTGAGCCTGCAGCATCGTATCAAGAGAAGAAAACAGTAATAACCTACATAGTGGCAATATAACTAATTTTGATCACACTGGATTTTTTATAATGCTTATTTTTTAACTCGTTTTGAATTTTTCAATGTAAACTATATATAACACAGATATTGTCAGTTCCCAAATAATGACACACACCTCTCAGTCTTTACTTAAATTCTCGTGTAATCTCATGTATTTCCAATGTATATGAAGCTATAACTGTTGCTGCTTCTCCCAGTCTGGTGAGCAAAGCAGCTGGGGGATAACAGACAGATCTTAGAGCGGTCTTAAGGTCTAAAGCAAAAAAAAAAGAAGACTACTTGCTAAAATGTCAAACTGATAGAAAGAAGCAAAGATGTTTCTGTGATATTAATGTTAGAATGCTGGCATGACCACAGCCCTACATCTGTTCAGGCAGTGAGAGGTTTCTGATTCAAATCTCAGTAGCTGACATCTACTACCCCATTACACACACCAGACAACCCACACACATCAAGAGCGCTCCTGCACTGCACTGCACTGCAGTGGGTGATTCATTTCAATTATGTGCCTGCCGGTCTGTCTACCTCCCTGAGTTTGGGCTAACAATGGTAATGGGGATGAATGGCTGTGGGGCTCTCTCATTGACTTCCCCTGGTCTCATTAATGGAACAAGCCAGAACTAAAACTCTCAGTCAGGCTCACAGAATGCACTCCTGTAGAGTGGAGAGGACACGGGAGAGTGTGAGGGTCAGTGGCATGTATGTGTGTCCGTATACACAGTGCAAAGAAATGCATCAATCTCTTTGTGTGGATCTGCTTGTGTTATTTTTTTTAAAGCAATCACATGCTTGTCTTTGTCTTTTAATAACAAACACAAGTTAAAGATTTAAAGCTCCTTACATAACTTGCCTCATTCACGCAAGCACTTTTTGCTACTACTTTTTCTATGTACCAGTCACACATATCAGAGAGCAACTTGGTCTTAATATCTTTGACATGTAGACTGGAGCAGCCAGGGATTGAACCACCAACCTTCAGATTAGGAAATGACCTGCTCTACGTCTCCTGAAGTACTAATCCAAGTCTCCCATCCAAGTACTAACCAGGCCCGACAAGATTGGGCGTGCTTAGGGTGGTGTGGCCGTAAGCTAGTCAACATGACGTCATCATGAAAAATAAGAAATTACTATGCCTTAAAGTTGTTACACTAATTCAAATACAAATACCTGTATTTGTTAACACAGGTGTCTTTTTGCTCTCCTCCAAGGCTCCAAGAGAACAACAAAGCATTACATCCTGCGATACACAAGGACTCAGCATACAATACAATACTACGGTGAGGTTTCTCAAGCTGTCATTGCATTAACACAATACTTAACTTCTTCTAAAGAATGAGACATTCACGCTTGCGCAACCAAATAACTGAACAAACTATGCAGGCAAGGCTGACTGAGAAATCTTTGCAAAAACCTGACATGGAATTTAGTTTATGCAACACAGAAAAGGCAGGGAAATGCCATCTATGAAATATCTGCCCTAACTTTTTTCACTCAGATGTCTGAGCTGTATCCAGTCACTCCTTAAAAGACTACAGCAGATGGAAACTAGGTTTATTTGCATTTTAGATCTGGCATCCTGTCCAAACCTTTGCTTGACATCTGGAGAGCAACATATTAGTTGCAAGTTATTTAGAGAGTTTAACGTCTGCAGATCATCACTCTGCTTTACAACATCAGCACAGACCACCAGCAGCATGTCCACAGAGGGGGGGTGGCCAAGCTGCAAATGTGTTTAAGAAGCTAATGACAAGCAGTGTGTGACAGGGTGGGAGGTTTTGGAGGTAGCCGGCCTCTGTGTATGTGCATTTGTGAAATGAACCAGCTTCTTCAAACACAGGTCCACTTGGAGGCCTGAAAGGGCAAATAATTCTCCATTGTGTATAGTGTGTTCTCCGGTGATGGAGTTTATCCAGCTGCTTGAGCAGAGGGCTTTGAATATAAAAAAAATGTGATATGTTTGATGACATTTACTTAGCACTCAAAATCTGTGGAAGGTGCAACAGATGGGAATCGATGGCTTCAAAAAGAGGCACCAATTCCTTGAAGCCTGTACCCTTCTAGCTAGAACAAGTTTATTTGCGCAGAACACAGGGAGCAAAAGCTGAATGAATTCCTCTCTTACCTTTACATTTGTAGCCTTGCTTGTAAAATCCCCAGATCTGGACAAAAAAAAAGAAAAGAGAGGGGAAAAGGAGTGGGGTTGGGCATTAATTCTGATTTTATTTTGTTTAGGACAAGAAGCATTCAGTTTTATTTATGGACCACCAAATCACATCAACAGTCACCGCAAGGCGCTTTATATAATAAGGTAAAGACCCTACAATAATACAGAGAAAACTGCAACAAACAGGCAACTATGAGCAAGCACTTGGCGACAGTGGGAAGGAAAAACTTTTAACAGGAAGACATTTCCAGCAAAACCAGGCTTAGGGAGGGGCAGCCATCGGTTGTGATTGGAGCATGAGGGGAGGGAGATTGGACAAAACACACTGTGGAAGAGAGCCAGAGATTAACAACTGATAAAATAAAACGTGGTGTGTAAAGCAGGTGAGTGAAGAAGAAACCCTCAGTGCATCATGGGAAGTCCCCAGCTGCCTAGGCCTTTTGCAGTATAACTAAGGGAGGGTTCAGGATCACCTGATCCAGCCCTAACTATAAGCTTTATCAGAAAGGAAAGTTTTAAGCCTAATCTTAAAGTAGAGATGGTGTCTGTCTCCCGAATCCAAACTGGGAGCTTGTTCCACAGAAGAGGGTTCAGAAAGCTGAAGGCTCTGCCTCGCATTCTACTTTTAAGTACTGTAGGAACCACAAGTAACCCAGCTGTCTGAGAGCAAAGTATTTTATTTGAGTAATGTGGTATGTATTATAAGGTACTTGAGGATAAATGTGGCCTTATTCAACCCCTTATATATGAGAAGAATGATTTTAAATTCATTCAGATCCTCAGGATGATGATATTACAACTATTACACCTTAACTGAAAGATTGCCTAGGACTAATATGAGCACCCCCACATAAAATGTAGAAAAAATACATATTTCTACTTTAAATGCTAAATATGTGGAATCAGAATCAGAAGTGTCTTTGTATTATTTATATCATTTGACCTGTGTGGAAATGTGTATTGAAATTAATGGAAACCAATAACTTCCTGAGAAAGAGGGAATTACTCTAAAAACTTACAACTGGAAAATGGTCAGCTATAAAGAGAAAAGTACACATAATTAGTGATTATTGGCTAAGACGAGTTTAAACACCCTTGATATCCCCCATTGATGCTGAGCTACTGAGTTAAGGCTTGACAAACGCAAAGCAAGAAAGAGGTACAATGAAGCAAAGAGACATGTAAGGTGTGAGAGCGAGATAGAGGGAAAGAAAGGGGGAGAGAGACGGGAGGCCGGCTGGACAGAGGGGGTGGAGGGGGACCGAGATCAAGCGGGATGCAGGGAGCGCGCAGGCAGTGGGGGAACAATGACATGAAAGAGCTGAACTGGAGATCACACACCACACTGGCACATCTGAGGAGGCACAAAATATCCTGACCTCTTCACACACACACATACAGACACACACAAACCTACATGAATGACAGCAAAGCCACATACACCAGTAGATGCACATTTGCACACTGACACAAAGAAAGTCTCTCACACACACATACACACAGCCAGAGGCTTTAAAACAAAGGGAAGTTAGTTCTGAGCAGAATATCCAAACACAACTATCATCACAGCCCTGCCTACGCTGACTGACCTTTAAAGCCTCTGTAGACCGTAAAACACAACACACTACAAACAACAGCTGGAAACACACTGGTTTTAATTTAAGCTTTCCCACCTTTACTGGCCGTAGTCACACATTTGATATAAAAAAATGCACTAGGAGACGTTTATGTTTCTATTTTTGAAATCATTTCTAATGCCTCAGTGCTGACTTTTGATCCAGCACTGACAAGCAGTTTGCCTTAAAATACCTGAGAAATTAAATACAATCTTTTATCAAATAGGAAAGTTCAAACAAGGGGAGACAATAATATGTTGCAGAAACTGTGCTGTCTTTCATGCCCAGACTGTAACAAAACTCAAATGTCATTCCGTTCCAGCTAAATTGCTTAATACAATAAAAAGTGAAAAAAGGTAAAATTTGGCTTTTATACAATGAGAAAAGTTTCCATTTATCATTCTACTGAATTCCCATGAACCTTTTTTTGTTATCGCTTTATTTTAAGTATTTTCAAATGAGGGAACAAGTTGTTTTCTAAGGACACACTGACATCGGCCATTATTGTGGAAGAAAATGTGCAAATTTGGAATTGGAATCACTTTATCTAGACAAGCTCAAAAGTATTTTTTTTTTGGCTTTAGTGGAGGAAGGGGGTTAACTGACCAAACTAACATTTTAGTCTGTCAGACAAAAAAAAGATAATTACATCTGTAGTAATTTATGTAATGCACATAAATAAAAAAGAGCACACATCCCACCCTTTCCATGTGCACACATGGAAAAACAGGGGCAGGGAGAGCAGCAGCATGACCCTGTGCAGGACACAGCAGGCAGGAAAGCCTGGTGGACGGGCACACCTCTGTCAGCCGCTGTCAATTAAGTTTAAGGCTGTGAAATCATTTGCAGTGAAGCATCACTGTTCACAGTAAATGTAGACGCGTCCTTCTCGGCCTCTTGCCAATATTTTTTATTTTACATTTTTTAGAATTAGGCTCAGGACTGGGAGTTAAACTTAACATGTAATTTTTAACGTCCATTATTATTTTTCAGTTTGTAGTTTAAGAACTGTAACCATATTAAACAAATAATATGAGGTCAATGTACAATTAACCCTGCAAACCAAAAGCTCATCGACTGCTCCAAACACTTAGTTTCAGACATTACATATTCTTACCAAACTCTGCAGTCCGGCAGGATAAAGTCACCCACTCATGTCCATAGTAGATTTGTTTAGAAATGCTAGTTTGCAGTTTGCATGCATGTACAAAATCCATAAAAGGAAGACTTTCGTGGTCTGTACCTTGGAAATCAAGTATATACTACATAAGACATGCAGCCTGGAAAAGATCTGTGACTGTAATGAGATATTTTTATCTTTTGTCACAAGGTATGAACACTCCCGTAACTCAAGACAGAATAAAAGATGCAGCATGTGTCAAATAGCCTCGATGCATCACTCTGTGCAATTTCTCTTCTAAAACTTGTTTGAATCTTTTCCATCCTCCTGAGACGGAGAAGCTTGCACACGGTCCATTGTCGGCTTGCTTCTGTAATCTGTAAGCCAGTAATTAAAATAAAAGACCAAAGAAGAATGCAGGCACCACAGCACCAGACTGAACATCCTTGTGTGAATACCGGTGACTGGACGCTGCTGTTTACAGAAGGCCCGGCTGGAAAGCTACAGCATGTTTGAGGCAAGTGTTGAAAAATGTGCTGCAGGAAAATATTTTGTTTGCACAGGAGCCAAGAGGAAAGCAGGCAGATGAGGAAGTGGTTGGTGTACAGTATCTACCTCTGCCACACACACACAGATATATCCAAACGAAGAGGCAGACTGCCAGGGTCGTTATCTTTTCCTGCTCTGTATTCTGAATTTCCCCCATGACGATTTAAAAGTAACAAACTTTCCCCAGAGTTTAACGTGCTGCTGTGTACATGTGTGCATGTTTAATTTTAATGAAAACACATACGGTTGGCCGTACTTCTCTCTTGAGAATTGGCCCGCTTATAATGCAATGTAAAGAAATGAATGTGATGTCATCTCAGTGTCTCTACTTCAACACTAAAGGCCTGTTCTCATTACAGCTTAGTCACTGTCTGTGTCTCAATAACACAGAGATCCTTGGGGGACTTTTGGGAACGTTGAGGGCCAGAGGATGCACACTCACACACCCGTAACACTGCCACAGACAAGGGTTATCATCTCACCCAGTTAACTTCCTCTCATATTTCCCAGAATGCAACTTCAGCAGTGTGTGGCTGCAGCTCAAAGTGATTGCACTACCCTGACCTGACAGGAGGAACCTTAAAGAGTTGTGCTACCACAGCTTGACAGTAACAGCCAAGACAAATAATGAAGTGCATGACACTGGGGCATTTATAAATCATACAGCTGAGTCAGTGCCTAAAATCAAGTTTTTCATGGACTGTGTTTCATGAACATTTTAGGATGGGCTGAGGTCAAAAGCAGACTTATACATAAGCTGAAAAGATGGCTATTGTTCAAGATTTAGGCATAGATGTTTACTCACAAAGCCAGCACAGTGTTCACAGAACGTGGGCTTGACATAGGTGGTCTCAGTAAAAGTGTGGATGAAACCCATCTTGCAGTTCAGCAGAGAGCTGGCTTTCATAAAGTAGTCTATCATCTCTTCCCTGCTGATCTTCCCGTCTCTGTAAGAGGACGCAGAAAGAGATGAACGTCATAGAAAGCAGATTGTAAGTAGGCTCAGTCTATAAAGTGCTTATGAATAAAGCTACAGATTCTCACTGGTTCTTGTCCAGTTCTCCAAACTTGCTGAGGTATGGAAAGTTGTTCCTGATTGCTTCAAATTCATCCCTGGAGATATTTCCATCGCCATCTGTGTCAAAGTTCTTGAAGACTGACTGAAAACAAGAAAGATGTCAAGTAATTAGGCTGTTTCAGGGAAAAGTGATTACTGTGATTGCCTGAAAAATAACAAAGTAATTTATATATTTAAAATTTAGATACATAGATTTGTCCATGCATGAGCTCTGCACCAAGTTTCACAACATTTTTCTTTTCCATGTTTGGTCATATATCTGCATTTCACTTGTTTATTGTGTAGTTTGGGTAAATTAGCAGTTCTGATACTAACACCTGTAAAACACTTCCTTTTTCCTCTCAGAGCAACCAAAAAAACAAAATGTTCAAACTGGGAAACAACTATTCCCCTCCCTAAAAGGCAGAGAAACCCACAGCATCACAGGATGTCACAGTTATTAAATAATGTTGATTGTCTTTAAACTTTATAAATATATATATATACAGTAGATAGAACAAAGCTAACACTTTGACTGGGTGACAGCCAACTTAACACATCTGGAAAATAACATTTGCTGAAACAGAATTTTACAGACAGAGTAGATCTGTCATGCAACTCATTTGCAGATGTGCATTTGTGGTGAAGAAGTTACCAAAACACATACGCCCTAGTTATGGTAGTTATGGTTTGTGCTCTTATCAGAAAGCAAGACTCTAAAAAAAACTACACTCTGACATTTGTTAAATCTTTGACAAGCCCAATAAAATGTAGTAGAGCAGACTAATGCAGTCTAAAACATGATTTTGTAATCCAGCAGTTTGATAATGAAGAGCACTGGTGAGCGTTATTGTTTTTGAATTCATCATTTTAGTGGTAAAACTCTAGAGATGTATCTGTTTTTGAACTTTTGATCTCTGACAATTGTGGTGGTGAGTACAACCATGGCTCATCTTTATCCTTATCCTTGTAAAACCTCTCAGGCCATGAGAGATGTGAATATGAAGGGAGCAGAGAAACTCACTTCCACCATCTTCTCTATGTGTTTCTTGATGATCGTGGGGTCAGCGCTGGGCTTCACTGAAACGGCCCACTCATCAATCATACTGGGCTTGGGATCAGGTGCGGGGGCAGGGCTGGAGTTCTGCTACAGTTGATGAGAAATCAGAGACCATGAGATCAATATTCGACCAGAGAAGTGAAGCAAAGAAAGCTGCCACACAGGGCAGAAGTCAGGAATAACCTCGGTGGATCAGAATGAAAATACTTTTTGAAAAAGATTTCCAGCGTAACAATTCTGATATTTTAATATCTTAAGATAAATATTGTCTACAGTATATCTGTCTGAAATGCAGGCAATTTTAGACTGAGGTTCAGAAAGTACACTTAAAATCACCATTATCTATCATAGCAAGTCTGTAGAAAAGCAATATTAGTGCATGAGAGGTGAGGGGCTGGGAACACACAGGATGAGTATATCACCATGCTGCTTACCACTGGCTTGCGTGGTTCCCTCTGTAAAGACATCTGATAGATCTCCTCTTCTGTGTGGTATTGGTCCAGAGACACCTGCACAAACAGCCAATGTGAAAAAGGCAAATGAAAAAATTCAAGTAATTTCAATTTATCAGGTAAAATGAGGTATTAACACCAGCAATTATTTCAAAATGTCAAATATAATTTTTATATAAACTTCAAAATTAAAGATTTAAAGTTTTTTATAGAGTTACATTTTGGTTCATACCTTCCAAATCAGTCCTACAAAACCTAAACTAAAGGCTAAGATAATCTTTGCTAGCTAAAAATATGACATTTTGAGACATCAGTGGTTTACGCTAGCACCCTGTGTCTAGTTAGCTATTAAAGTATGAACTGTGTTAGCAAGCTACTGGAGTTAGCTAAGGCACTATACATATTTAAATGTAATGAGAGGGGAAGACCCAGAAGTCTTTCGCTTTAATGTGCAGAAACATCATAGCTTAAAACTAACATTTGAGTTTGGAAAGCTTATATAAATTTACTTTTTGGTTCTTTGGTCTGTTAGCAATTTGCTGCAACACTTAGCAGCCTGCAGCCATTTATTGTTGCTAGCTGACGGAACTCAAAAGAAGTCACCTTTATACAATATAAAAATATTTCAGAACACTTGTCACCTGCTATATATAGTGATATATACAGGGAGTGCAGAATTATTAGGCAAATGAGTAGTTTGTCCACATCATCCTCTTCATGCATGTTGTCTTACTCCAAGCTGTATAGGCTCGAAAGCCTACTACCAATTAAGCATATTAGGTGATGTGCATCTTTGTAATGAGAAGGGGTGTGGTCTAATGACATCAACACCCTATATCAGGTGTGCATAATTATTAGGCAACTTCCTTTCCTTTGGCAAAATGGGTCAAAATAAGGACTTGACAGGCTCAGAAAAGTCAAAAATAGTGAGATATCTTGCAGAGGGATGCAGCAGTCTTAAAATTGCAAAGCTTCTGAAGCGTGATCATCGAACAATCAAGCGTTTCATTCAAAATAGTCAACAGGGTCACAAGAAGCGTGTGGAAAAACCAAGGCGCAAAATAACTGCCCATGAACTGAGAAAACTCAAGCGTGCAGCTGCCAAGATGCCACTTGCCACCAGTTTGGCCATATTTCAGAGCTGCAACATCACTGGAGTGCCCAAAAGCACAAGGTGTGCAATACTCAGAGACATGGCCAAGGTAAGAAAGGCTGAAAGACGACCACCACTGAACAAGACACACAAGCTGAAACGTCAAGACTGGGCCAAGAAATATCTCAAGACTGATTTTTCTAAGGTTTTATGGACTGATGAAATGAGAGTGAGTCTTGATGGGCCAGATGGATGGGCCCGTGGCTGGATTGGTAAAGGGCAGAGAGCTCCAGTCCGACTCAGGCGCCAGCAAGGTGGAGGTGGAGTACTGGTTTGGGCTGGTATCATCAAAGATGAGCTTGTGGGGCCTTTTTCGGGTTGAGGATGGAGTCAAGCTCAACTCCCAGTCCTACTGCCAGTTTCTGGAAGACACCTTCTTCAAGCAGTGGTACAGGAAGAAGTCTGCATCCTTCAAGAAAAACATGATTTTCATGCAGGACAATGCTCCATCACACGCGTCCAAGTACTCCACAGCGTGGCTGGCAAGAAAGGGTATAAAAGAAGAAAAACTAATGACATGGCCTCCTTGTTCACCTGATCTGAACCCCATTGAGAACCTGTGGTCCATCATCAAATGTGAGATTTACAAGGAGGAAAACAGTACACCTCTCTGAACAGTGTCTGGGAGGCTGTGGTTGCTGCTGCACGCAATGTTGATGGTGAACAGATCAAAACACTGACAGAATCCATGGATGGCAGGCTTTTGAGTGTCCTTGCAAAGAAAGGTGGCTATATTGGTCGCTGATTTGTTTTTGTTTTGTTTTTGAATGTCAGAAATGTATATTTGTGAATGTGGAGATGTTATATTGGTTTCACTGGTGAAAATAAATAATTGAAATGGGTATATATTTGTTTTTTGTTAAGTTGCCTAATAATTATGCACAGTAATAGTCACCTGCACACACAGATATCCCCCTAAAATAGCTAAAACTAAAAACAAACTAAAAACTACTTCCAAAAACATTCAGCTTTGATATTAATGAGTTTTTTGGGTTCATTGAGAACATGGTTGTTGTTCAATAATAAAATTATTCCTCAAAAATACAACTTGCCTAATAATTCTGCACTCCCTGTAGTAACTGCATGCTTTCATTCTGAAAAATATATTGCCAAGTTGTCTGCGCGCACACCATTTATTGCAATCTTTTGCTAATTACTGCCCACATACACACTTTGAAACGTTTTATTTAATGGGCATTGATCCAGTTTCTTGTATAGTGCAATATAATATTGGATTCTTTATGGAGGGAAAGGTTGTCATCACTTGACTTGGGTTAACTCAAAAGTCACATGATGTCACCTGAAATAGCTCCATTAAGTGACTTACGGTCAGATGTAGTTTAAAGCTGAGGAGGATAGTCAGTATAGTAAACATGGATCTATATGCATTAGTTAATTTGTAAGTTTAAAGAAAATATATAAGCTTAATTACTTTATATTTTGAAAATTTAAAACAATAGCAATAATCCAAAGACCTAAATCCAGGCATCTCATAACAACAATTTGTTGAATATAAATGTATTCACATATAGTTTCTGAACGCATTTGTCAAGTATTTAACACAAAGACCCTTTCACACAGAAACATGTTTCTCAGAAGACCTGTTAAGCAGAGTCATCTCTTACGTACACAGCCAATATAGCAACAAGTGAGAGAGCAGCATCTATTTTTTGCACTTGTAAACACCATAGACATGTGGTATATGCCGTCTATGGTTAACACATTTAGGTCTGTTGCTACACGTACTCGTCTACTGCATCCACGCTTGGCCTTGCACACTTTTGTTTTCCTTAAGTCCTACTCTCTTACTGAACTTGTGTGTCTTGTGTTTTAGTCAGCTGGGACAAAATTGCTAAATTATTTTCTTTTTATTGAACTGTGTGATTTAGAAGAATTTCAGACATTTCAGGGAAAAGGTTCACTTGCAAAGCTGCAGCAAGTATATCTGAAAAGCTGAAGAGAAAAATAACCTGCGTGGTTTGCTTATTTTACCTGTCTAAAATAAGGCATGCCTTCCTCTTTCCATTATTTTGAAGGATTTATTGACTTGCTTTCCATCTTATCGCTGCAAACCAAGCAGGCCTCATGCTAGATCAACTCCAATAAGCACTGGCATAAGATAATTGGATATTGACTCTGTCCAGCAAACTTTTTCTCTTGCCTCTCAGCTCCAGAAGCTGTCAAGTTATTTTCTTTTATTTTCACAGGAGAATAAAGGAGAAGCCAGCTGCAATCTCACAGCAACACCTGCTACCAGTAATTGATCTCTTAGGATTGTTTAAATTCAGAAAGCGCTCAAATTCAGGAGATTCCTGTCTGCATCTGCCAAAAATATTGACATGAACACACACACATACTGGGTTGTGAAGTTGTAAAATGCCACTACCACCTCAGCTTTCAAACTAAAGAGCAGGTAGCAACAATTAAGGTATCATTCTTACTCACTGTTACATAGTATTACACTACATCCACTTTATTTCAAGTGGATGTGTAGTAAAATATTTGCCTAAAATATAGTTCTTTATACTGACTTATTTAGCCATTGAGGTAAATCCAAAACAATGCCTTTTCTTTAAATTCAAGTTATATTTTGGACTGAATGTAAAGCAGTTTAGTCACTTAATTGTTAACTGTTTAATTTTTGGAGTCAGGCTCCAGATATTTTCCCTGAGTAAATAAAAACAGCTGATGATCCTCACTGCTGTATATTTCCTGTGTGCTACTGTGCTCTCTAAAAACACTTTACCCTCTCATTTCTCTCACTATCAAAATGTTTGTCAAACCACAAATTATGAGCCATTTCCTTTTGTTGTTGCCGAGTGCCACTAGTCAAAGCAGGTGTCACTGACTGGCACCATGGTAACATTGGTCACAGTCTTTCATTAGCCTGGTGGGGAGGTGTATACTTTTTACTTAGTTGTTTTTTTTTTTTGTCTTTATCATTGTAAAACTACAAAACAGCCCAGTCCAAATGAACTGCTGCTGGTCTCAACTAGTTATGTGTATAAAGCACACCTGTCCACAGAGTCAATTTCTTCCATTCCAGCCACTCTGCCACCATGGGCCAGACCAAAGATCTGTCAAAGGACATCAGGGACATGACTGTAGCCCTGCACATGGCTGGAATGGCCCAGAAGACCATCAGCAAGAAGCTTTGTGAGAAGGGAAAAGCTGTTGGTGCAATTACTCAGAAATGGAAGAAATATAGAATTACCATCAGTCGCCTTTGATCTGCAAAATCATGCCTCACAGGGTGAGGATGATCATGAGAAAGGTTGTGGATGGGTGAAGATGGGTTGTGAATGGGTCTTCCAGCATGTCAGTGACCCAAAATATAGTCTGCAGACCTCAAACTGACAAACTCAGCATTGGTTCAAACAATTAATTCCCCCACAGTATTTCTGTTGATCTGGATAAGCAAGTAAGAATCATATGAAAATGAGGTGCAAACTACAAGTCATGTCACAAGGTCATTATGTCACAATTTTAATTAAAGTAATTCCAAGCAGCATGAGGCCTTAACACAAAGGTATAGCAATACACATGAATACATACCTCCTCCTCAGTTCTTCCCTCAGTAAAGGAATAAATACAGCTGAGCTATTAGTACAGTGATCTCTTAGGTAAAGGGCTGTCTTGAAAAACTATTCAGATTTCAAAGAAGAGACTGCTGCTACTGAGATCCCCTTGGGTACTTTCAAAGCTAAAGCAACCTGACAGGGAAAGCTTTTTAGTCTAAAGGAATAGACATGAGGTTTCAGTGCAGGTTAACAACTTAAAGTTCAGTAAAGACGATGCTGCAGGGGTTACAACTCTCTGTCCCTGATAAAGAACAATGAGTCACTTTAAACAGTGAAACTGGGCTAGCAGTGTTACGAAAGTGAAAACAACAATGCTGACTAATGCACTCTTTAATGTTCTCTGCACCTAAAAGCTAATGTACGATTAGTTTTGTGAATTTTGCTCAGCCTGTGACACATTTATTTCTTCTCCCTCCTGTACAGCTGTACAACATCATGCAAGTGCAAATGTAAGTAACCCAGTTTGTCTCGCTTCTGCTTCATCTTGCTTTCATTTTCAGTGCATTTCCAATCAAACACTTAGTAACCATTTCTCTGTTATACCACTGTGGACCACATCTGTAAATCCCATTTGCTTTGTGATTGAAGGTTCATGTTTTGAATCTTTTCCTCTACACATGATCTCTGACTTTTGTCTGTACACAGATTTTGTCCCAGCTGGCTACAACAGTCTGTCTGACCACGAGCCAGTCAAATCACAGCAGAACAAAGTCAAACAGACTGCCTGCTTCACTGGCTGGAAACAAAATGTTTCCTCCTACTACCTCCTCACAGCCGTCTGGTTGACCAACAAATGCTTTCAACTTCTGTTCCACTTCATCATGACTAACTTGATTCGGGACCTGATTTGTCTCTTATTACCACTTTAAGCTTTCAGTAGAGGTAGGTAATTGAAGCCAAACATTTCTCTTGGACTCAGAACAAACTTTATACCCACTGTAAGTAAGTTGAGCAGGTCTGTGTTGGCATCGACGTTAGGTGGCGTGGCCTGGATGAGCGCCAGCTCTTGAAGGATAGCGTACAGCTGCTGGGTTTTTGCCAGGTTGACTCGTGTCTTCTCTTTGTCGGCCCAGTCTGGCAGTGCCACATGCACGGCTATCAGGTCTTTCAGGTGCACGCCAAGAATGGGGAATCGGAAGCCAGAGCATTCAGAAAAACGCTTGCGGTACTGACTGTAGTTGCCACATGACGTCACCAGTTCAATTAAGTTGTTAAAAACCTGTCGTAGAGTGAAAGGAACATCAGTTTGAGGATGGACACGAGAGTTAGCAGAAAAGAGAATGCCTGTCTCAGAAAAGATTGATTTGGAAGCATCACAATTATTGTCGAAAACTTTGCTCCAGATGGACTTACATAACTGTAACTCGCCCAACTGTTGCATTTAACTTTCTAGTCATATGGCTCAAATTCATAGTTCTAAAAAGACACTGTGTAGGAGTAATGGGCACAGACAGGGAGCTTGGTACCGCTTACACAGAAGATGCTGAATACTCAATCAGGAAGCATTATCACTTATTAGCTCAGCGCACAGACATGCAACGAACATTGAATTTGTCTGGTAGTGCCTGGTTGCGGTTGCCAGAAATAGATGACAGATGGCTGCAGCTACTGCACCTTGTTGGTCTCTGCACTGATGTGGGCCTGCGTGTCTTTGAGACGAGAGATGGAGCTGTTGCTGAGGCCGCCCACTACCGCCATCAGTGTATTGAAGTTCTGCAACTGTAGCAGCTTCTGTGAACGGAGGAGGAAGAAATATTAGGGGTGAGGGTGAAAGAAGAGATATTTTATGAATGTGCAAGACACTGCCAAGAGCAAGCTGGCCAATTTTTTTTTTAAGGCGGAGAGAGAAAAAGATAAAGAAGGGTGGTATAAGTTAGGAAAAAAGACTTACAGGCAGTCAGAAAGATGCAGCTATGGAAATAAATGATTACAGGGTGAAGAGACTTCTGGGTTAGATACTGAAAGAGTTTAGCAGCCCAAATACACATCCACACATAATCTGAATACCAAGAATTTAGTGAATGCTCTAACCTGTCTATGTCAAAGTTAGGCTAACTCTTTGTGAATGGCGCTCTGTGGGGCTGCTCGCTGCCCTTCAGACTGCTGGCATCTCAGTGAAAATCAATGAGGTCGCTGCTGTGTGGGAGGGCTGCCAGAGGGGATCATTTGATTCAGCTCAAACAACCTTTAGAATCAATTTGCAAAGCAGTATGGAAAGCAGGCCATCATCTGCAGAGTGTAGCTACATCACGCATACATGTGTTCATCAGTGATGCCTGGGAAAGCTATCACTGTCAACATGCCACACCTTTCCCTGTCACCTACGAGTTAGCACACAGTGGATTGGTGATGCGGTATGCTTATCAAACGCAGGTGGAACATTCACAAAGAACACAATGTGCAATAAACTGAAGGCAGCCACGTCTACAATTGAATTTATAATGCAAGTGTGCAGTTGAGAAAAAAACACTAATGAGCATGAGTCATTTGTGATGGGCTCCCAGTAGGATGCCGAAATGGGACACAACCAGCAGAGGGAAGCTTTAGGAAATGTCAAGTGCAATAAGACTGCCTCCTGTGCTGCCTCTGAATACATCTGAAGGCAGCATGTGTTTGCCCTGGGATACATCAGAGAATATCAAAGTTTGCCGCATTTTAAATGGGCGGAAAATGAATGAGGAAATTTTGTGGAGGGTTTGATCTTCTCAGATGTGTATGCTCTAATTTTGGCCCACTCTTCTTTGTAGAATTGGTTTAATTCAGCCTTATTGGAGGACTTTGGAGCATAAAGGGCCATTTAAGGTCATGCAAAGCATCTTAATCGAATTTAGGTGCAGTACAGTTTGTTTCAGTCCTGCATAATCCTGCACAAAGTGTGCTTGAGCTTCAGTGCACAAACTGATGACCTAATACATTTGACTCTTCCAAAAAGTTCAAATTTTGTCTTGTCAGTCCACAGAATATTATCCCCAAACTATTTGGGATAATCAAGATGTTTTTCTTTTTTTGTTGTTTGGTTGGTTGGTTGATTGGGGCTTTTTTTAGATAAATGAGAAATCGGCCTCTGTGTTCTCTTTGGTCAGCAGTGACTCTACCTTAGAGCTCTTTTTTTCACGGCACTGTACATTCAAGTGAGGAACTAGATTGTGTTAAGCTTTGCCGATGCATTGGACACGTTTGCAAACTGGCTTCATTCACGGCACTGGCCCAGAGTCTGAATAAAAAGAAGTTGAAATGTGTGAAGTTGGTGTAAGGTGTTTCATGGGAAAGATAGTTATTGTGGTTTTAATCATTAACTGCATAGACAGCCATGCACAATCATCCTAAGAGGACCAAAAAAAGGGAATTTAACACTAAGCATTGGCTTCATTAAAATGTCTGCACAGATCAGCTGAAGTTTTGTATTCATGAATTCATTCTACTTAATAGAGCCACAAATTAACCTTCACCAAACAGGGTTAGCTGTGCGGCTCATGTTGCCATGGTTATCTGCTCTGGTTGAAACTGAGCTGGCTTTGTATGTGAGGATGTTCTCAGGCACAGCGGTCCTTTGACAGTAAAATCAGAATCAAGCAGCAATTTCCAGGGACGAAAAATGAAGCTAATGGAAAATGTGAAACACTGCAGTTCCTATAATGGCCACTTGAAGCTGGCTCTAAAAGTCCGACTTTACAGAATTAAAAAGCATAGCCTGGGACAGAGAACTGTTTTAACCTCTGTGGATCATTTCCCCATCATAATAACTGTAAGGAGGGTGAACCGTCTCTGTTAAGACTGACAGCTAGGGCTTGTAGATACCTTGATTAACAGGTGTGTTTGCACTTGTAGTTGTAGATAGTCTGTGCTGTGTTTCACCTCCTGTAATTCCACTAACTGAACTTGACATCTGGGTGATGTCAGTTTTGATTAATCTAGCTTTATATACACATTAGCATTCTGAATTTGTATACATTTGAGCAAATTAAATATAATTGCATTATCTAACAGCAAGCAAAAATAAAATGAAGCCTAATGGCAAGTCATTCTTTTCAAATAACTGAAGAACAAAGGGTTCTCTGGTGATGGCAGTGAGTCAGCAGTGTGGGGATCACCAACGTTATTAGGAAGGATCTCATAGGAAACGAGAATATCCACCTAACAGCTGGAAGGCTGTTTCAATCCACAACCACAAAGGCCGATGTGTATTCAACACAACAAATGTCATCAGAGCACATTACAACTCATCCAAGGGATGCACACTTCAGTTACTGCACTGCTTTAATATTGTGGATAAGGAAACACGCTTTTTATTTTTGATTAGTATCAATTCAAATTAAACCACTGACAAATATAAAAGAGTTTAATTGGTGCACAGAACATCAGTATGCGTCCCAGTAGAATGGGTCTAGTGATGCTAATGTTCTGCGTACTGCTTTTTGAGAAACAGAATGGCGGGCTGACTGGCCAGTAGACACTGCTGTTTGATGGCGATCTTTGGATCGGGCTGCACAGAAAGAGCTCATTATCCACCTTCTGCACAACCGAACTTTAGTTGTTCATCCTGTCCTCACCTCTAAAGTATCTAGCTCCCTGAAACCCTCAAACAACCTTAAGTGTTCAGTTTGAAACACTTGGGAGAGCTCTGCTGGGCTTCCCCTGATAAGAACCCTGCAGAGGTGTTAGATTGCTGGCGCACCCCAACAGAGCACATTATGTGCGACTAGCATGTGTTCTGCTGAAGATGAAATAAATGGAGAACTGGAGTAGACCTAAGCGACTCATAAAGATGAAAACAATCCCACACTAGACTTGCAGTAAGTAATGAGCATGCATTCACAGAGCACTGCAGGCTATTAAGATGAAAATTCTTTTTCTGCACTTTCTATGGCTGACTGAAGCTTCCTCTTAACGGCTTAGATGACTGAGTTGTCGCGTAGAGGGAAAACTCAGCCCATCTGGCAGACCGAACCAAGCGATAACATCAAGCTGAACTGAAATCAATTACAGAGAAGCCCCGGGTGCCACTTAAAGACATGCGTCTGTAGTGAAAGGACGACAGTCTCCAGACATATGGTTGGAAAACCATATAGGGCAGCTAGCTGGCAGTTTCTTCCAGGAAATTGTGGAAGTATTAAGATTAAGTGAAGATTAGGATTAGAGCCATCATGACATGCAGACGACCGTAACGCTATAGCGAATGAGTACAGAAACAGGAAGGTGGGCACAGTTTTCAGTCATATTTCTCTAGTTGGAAACTAGATTCCTCCACTACAAACATCATAATAATATTAATGAGGCATCTATAGAAAAGCAATTTGAAATAAAGAAATAATTGCAATAATTCTGTCAGTCAGTGTATCTACAACTTTTTTGTGTGTCTGTTGTCTTTTTTGGCAAATGAAAAATGTTCAAAATACAAGTTTATGGAGGTGGCAAGAGAATCTGTAACCATAACTGTACAAAGGTAAACAGAAAGAAAAATCAGTGGTCTGTAGCATATGTGCAATACTGAGACAATATAAATATTTCATTTTTAAATATCACCATTACCATAAATGAAACCCTGAAACCCTCTAAACTCAAGTCATGCCTGTAGGGCAACAGGTCAAGCTTCAGTATGCTAAAAACTCTGCTGCAATTTTTTCTACTCTGTGTGATGTAAATATGAGAGGATATTCGTAATATGGTCGTGTCAGACACGCAGCTCTTTTTGCATCACAGAAGCCCACCCACTGTTTCCAGGGGTCAGCCAGTCAGAAGTAAGCTGACTGAAGCTTGTTTCAGACGGTGGATGAAGTCATGGACTGCACCAAGACTCAGCGTGAGATAAGTAAGGATTATTTGGTACTGTGAGTCACAGAGAACTACTCTGGTAAACTACAGGAACAAAAAAATACATATATAGCTAGAACTGAGCCCAAAGATCTCCTTTATTTTTAAAAGATGCAAAAATTTTCCCCTGGCAGCAGCATTATCTCACTGAGCGGGGAGCTTGAAATGCTAATACCTCCAATGCCTTTTTTGAATTAATGTTCCCTTTTTCACACAGTTGTGCCACTAATGGGAAATCCTAGTATATTTTGCATTTGTTTACAAGTCATAAGAGATCCTCAGTGACTTTTCCACTTCTCTCTGCACCTCTTGGTTTTCACAGTTGTTTCCAAATCACCTTTCCTGCTTTTTTCTCTCTGCCTCCAACAATCACCCACTAACACTCTCTATCCATGAACCCAGAACCGCAAGCTTTCCCGATTGTAACAGACCCAGCACACAGACCTGTGCCACTCGGATGAAATGGGCGATAACAGCAGCTCTCTGCGGGGCGGTGGGCTTGCTGAGCACCATAAGCTGGATCCATTGTGAGACGCTGTTAAAGAGCGTGATGAAGCGCTCTAAGATGGGGTTATCCACCGTGCAGCCATGCATCACAAAGCTGTGGTAGTCCTGAAACTAGAAGGAGAAGTAAAGCATTGAAAGCCTTTATCTATTTAAATTACAGTACATCATATTCACATCCCACAGCAATTCTGGATATTAGTAAATGCCTGACAACAAACATATATGCATAGGCCTTTCTCTTGTTTTGTATATATTCCTCTTGACTGTATACATTTCTCCTGTTTGTTATTTCTGCTGTCTTACTATTTATATTTTACTCCTGCACAGTTGGTGTGGAGCACCCATAATTCTGTTGTACAGGTACAATGACGATAAAGGGCTATTCTTTTCTATTTTATTATTTTCTATTAACTGACTGTTTTAATTATTATGCCCTCCAGTTTTATGGAAGTTCAACAATAAGGCACCTTTAAAGGTGTAATTTGAAAAGCTACTGAAAAGCTCACAGCAGGTAGTTCTGATACAGCAGAGTTTTTGACAACCTTCCTGGCAAAATGTCAAGAATTACATGACAAGATCAACATTTCTCCTATGTCCATACAGTAAACCTGAATATGTAGTTGGTTAGCTTAGCTGAGCACAGAACTTTAAACAATGAAATAACAAGACTGGATACAAAATACAGACACAGTCTGAAATGAAAAGTACCGTAAGTCTGCATTATTTCTAATAGTCAAAGCAGGCGGGGACTCACCTGTTTCCAAAACAAAATATTATACAGTATAGACTCTGAGAACATAACCCCACTTCTTACCGGATTTATAACCTCAGCAGATACTTTCCTGATTCATTTATGGTCTGATTTGTTAGTTTCAAGTGTCTAATAGAGCTGCATGTCCAAGTCAAATTTGGATTAAAATTGCCATGAGACAGAAAACAATTAAGGTATTGACAACTTCCTATCACATGAGCATCTAATGCTGCATCAGTCCGATTAGCCCCACAAACACTGGATGACGCCATTACGTCTGTCTAATACAATCTATGGGAAACAGCAAGCCTGGTTTATGAAATTATATTATTATATTAACTGTCTGTAATCAGTCAAATACAGACAAATAATATTGTGTAATTACAGCTGTACTCGTTGTTAGATCCTCATTAATTCGATTTTTTTGTTTCCTTTTAGGGCAAAACTCTATTTTAGCAGAGCCATGAAGACAAAGACAAGAGAAACGCCATTACCACTGTCCCTACTGTGCCACGAGCACCATCCTACTGGAATAAATTATCAACAAAAAAAATCCTCAAGCGTTTAATTCTGCACAGACCCAGTCATTTCTTTTGCCTCCTGAAATAGCGCTCAAAGAGAACACTATTTCCAGTCACCAAATATAATTACTGCCCAGTTAAAGTTGATTTTAACAACTATTGCTTAGCAACTGCAGTGAGCCTTGAATCATGTAAACACAGAGTTACTTGAGAATTTAAGAGCTGTAAACATCACAGTAAAAAAAAAACAGAGCCATGGTCACACTGACCAGGATCTTGCAGAAGGATTTGTATTCCAGATAGGTCAGGTGTTCAGCCAGTTCACAGGAGTCGAGGTGATCAAACAGCAGGGACATTTTCCTCTTTTTGGACACAGATGGGACACGCTGAGTCACCTGCCGCTTCCATTTATATGATGGCCTGAGAGGGGAGAGAAAGCACAGTTGTCTCTTTTAAGGTCTTTTGGAACTGCACCATAAAAAATTACATAAGGATCACTTTTATAGCCCCTGCAAAAGTTAGAGCTGGTCTTTAAGGGCTGTTGGGGAAAAAAAGGAAAAACTACCATGAGAAAATGATGATAGTACATTGCCCTGAGAAACCTCATATTTGTAGACTGAACTACAACTCTCCAACTATTGCTGTAGAAGTTATTTTTAGAAGGCTATTCCCCTGCTTATTCTAAGATATTCCAACATAGAAATCAAATCAGCTCCACAAATTCATTTCCTTGGAGCAATAAAAGAAAGCGGAGCCATATAGAAGTGGCATTTCTCAGAAAAGGACAGGTCACTGGCCCTGCATAGCACAGCTCAGCAATTTCAAATAACAGGCAATAAAGGGCTTGCTGACATAAACAGCGGCAGATGGGGACACTCATTCAAACTGTCAACAACACACACAGCATTCAGCAGCCTATTCACTCACACACTGTCCAAGTCAATGAGCTGACTCTGCCTCTCATTGCCCTCGGTGGTCAAGAGGTCTTTATAGTCTTTGATCTGGTCTGCCAGCTCCGGGTTCAGATTGAACTCTGCGGGAAACTCAGAAATCCAGTACCTGGAAGAAAGAATAAAGGGAGAGAGAGAGATGAGCGTGATGGCATACACTGAAAGGACTGGGCTGTGGTCAACTCATAATTTAAAATAGCATTATAGTTTTGGTATTAGATGAAACAAAGCACCTAATTCAAGCACATGAAGAAGACCATAGAAGAAAAAAAACTAGAAAGGATAAAAGGATAAATGGAAATGACACTTGGAAAGATCAAAGATCTCTTAGAAAAAGGCAATGAGACGAGCAGAAGTCGGAAAAGATGGTTTGTTACTTGACAAGGTGGCATATTTTTGTTCGGCGCTCATCGGTGCAGCCATCCTCTTGAGATCTGATACAGAAGTCAAGGTGCAACCGAGCTGCTCTTCGCAACACTACAACAACTTCTTCAAAAATCTCATTTAGATTTCACAGATTTAGAAGGGGAACAAAGTCTGGCGCTATTTCCATTGCTCTGTGCATTATGTGTGAAAAAAGATATATTCATAGGCAGCATTCTTAGAAAAACACTAAGCAAAAAAAACATAACATTTATCACTGATGTAAGAACACTCAGAGGTGAAGGATACTTGAGCACAAGCTTCTTGGCCAGGTCAGCTGAAGGGATATACCAAGGGTGCATCATGAGGAACATGCGGACCAAGGATGCATCCTTCAAAGTGCCCTTCTCATCTATAAGGAAAAAAGAGAGTCACCTGTCATTAAGGAGATACCTTAGCGTGTACAATTTGTGCTTGTGTTTTTTATTCTACTGCCTCACTTTACAAACAGATGAATAATTCATAGAAAGAAATAATACTTAAATAACCAACCAAAGGCTTTGATGCAGGCTTCCACCAGCTCGTCCACAGTGGCAGACTGTTCCGATAATATGGACTCCATCGTAGCTGTCCTCTCAGTTTTCCCCCTCGTTTACCTTTCTGTGGTTTGAATCTATTGGCTCTCACTGAACACAAAAGGAGATGAAAAGAGAGGGGAGTAATTATGAAGTAAACACAGGGGAAGCAAAACTTACTCTGGCTACTGCAGCACACTTAAAATAGCTGTGTGGTTAGTTCTTCTATATCCTGTTCAGCAGTGCAGAGTCGCACATTCATTGACTGTTTGCATTACATCTAGGGTAAGGATGATGGCGTTGTCAGTAAGTTAATTGGGACAGTGTCATCTGATATGATGGTTAAGTATGACCAAAACACATTCATGGTGTCAAAGTGCAAAGTCTGCAATGAACTCATTCTACTTATAGAAGCACCTTTTAAGTGACCCAGTTTTCGGGGTTAACAGTTCGATGTTTTTGCAGTTTTGTTAGTGTTGTGTGTGGAGAAATGAGTTTGTGAATTAGGGCTTTAGATTACAGGAACCAGCTGCACCAGTCAGTCTTTACCAAGCCTGGTCCTCACTGCTAAGGCCAGACTTTAGCAGGATCTTGATATCAGGACCAATCAAACATGGTCCTAGTCTTAACTGCACCTATAGTGCATTACTGAATATGAATAATCAGAATATCAACATACCCTAATTAGCAATCCAAGATGGCGGCACTGAATGTAAACAGTAGTAAAACTGCTAACTTTTAATCACCACCAATCCTTCTGACGCCCTAAATAAGTCGTACACAGAAAAACCGGTCAGGCTCTATCCATGATTGTGTTTTTTAAATGAAAAAAATAATAAAATAATTATTATGCTGTATTCCTAGTGATACCTAAATGGCTCTACCTTGCTAAGAACCAAAACAAATCCTGTTTTTCCTGCCTTTGTCTGGAACCCACTAACTCGAGAAGGACATCACTTCCAAACAAAGGTTTCTGGAATGCAGTACTAGCCTTAGCTATTTATGTGAAGGCTCGTGTGACTATCATTATTGCCTAACAGCAAGCACTGTGTTACAAATTTGTCATATTTGTGGCAACGATGAAGGAATAAACAAAAAAAAAGAAGGCAATTTTATAGCAAGAAGCCAGGGATTATAGTCCGTTTGAAGTCCTCATGAGACATATACACACAGCTGAGCTCAAAATACCTTCAGCTGAAGAGCATGAAGGCTGCTTGTGTAGTTAGTGTAGTGCAATGTAGATTCTCACCCACAAGCCTGCATGGTCACAAAAAGTTGCCAAGAACACAAACTTCTATTAGGGCCATTAGCATTTAGAATGCCAAGATATGACCCACTGCTGCAGCTGCTCCAGTGGTTGGTCATTTGCTTCTCATTGGCCAGACAATTGCTGATTACTTCTATTAAGCACTACATAAAAGGCCTTCCAGATGAATCCATAATTTTTGGCACAAGAAGCCACACTACCACCTTTGAAAGTTAGGTTTTGGGTCAAAACTATCATGGTGACTGGTAATTGTTTTAATATTTACATCTGAAATAATAACTTCTTGTAGTCTCTTCCAAACTCTTTAATGAGCGAGTTTGTAGCCATTCATCTTGCAAACTGCAAATTCACAATAGTAGATTTCTGCTGACCAACCAGCCTCATAGAAAATGTTTTACATTTTGATACACTGGTGGCAAAATGCACAAAAAATAGGTGTTTGGACCCATGTGTGTAGTGTGTGATATAATCATTTTTAACAAAGATCTGATCAAAGCATGCATTTAAAGAATAAGGAAGCAAAAAATGACAGAGCAGCTGTTTTACTGTCATACAACACAAACACGCATGTCGATATTCAATTTCAGGTTTGGGGGCCATTCTTTCTTCACTCACAGTTCTTCAGAGTTGGCAGATTAAGACTGTACATAAGTGTACACTCACTGTATTCTTTTTTGCAAAGATTCACCTAAATCATCTTTCTTCCCCATTCTGATGCTCATTTTCAACTTCAGCAGGTCATCTTGACCAAGTTGGCTCATTAGATAGTCATGTTGACAAGCAATTAAAAAACATCCAAGGATACAGTCCAGTGCAGCGAGTAGTCAAATGATTATTTACACCATTGGTAGATGACCAGCTCTACTTCCTAAACTACAGACGCTCAATTTTTACACGATTGGTTATAAAATATGACCCTTTTAAAATTGTATTACCCAGAAGTTTACATAGATATTTGCATTACATCTTAACCAGCTGTACAAATGACTGCTTCGGTAATAAACTGTTTTCAGACTACGGCAATGCTAGTTTTATATCAGTAAAGAATCAGATCTATAATACTGGCTGATTGTTTCGTCAAACTAAAATCAGTTTTTACATTTACACACCAATTCTATGCTTTATAACTGCACTTTGGAGCCAGGCGCAATAAACAATTTTCACTGATGTGTGTGGCCTTTCTATCAGACAGATACTAAGCCACAAGCCCAATCAGCAGGAAACCACTATTTATCTTTTCCTGACATGCTGCCATGCTGTCTGCAGTGTGATGAATATTTACAACACAATAGCAAATATTTTGACATGCGTTTCATTCTGTCACATATTCATGGGAAACAAGCTAAAAGTGTGCATCTGTGCTTTTCTTGATTTGGTAAGGTCTGGCTGTAAGTAACCATGGTAACAACAACTTAATGACCAGTTACTTTTAACAACATATACACACACCTGAGCACAAAATACCTTCAGTTGAAGAGCAAATAAAAGATTTTGAGGTAATTAATTACTCCCCTCTCTTTTCATCTTCTTCAAATTTCAGTTTAAATTTTATTCATATAGCCCCAGATCAAAACATTGACGGTACAGTGCAGTGAAAAAAGGATTCGCCCCCTTCCTGATTTCTTACTTTATTTCATATTTGTCCGACTTAAATGTTTCAGATCATGACAGATAACTATAATATTAAATAAAGATAACCCAAGTTAATATAAAATGCAGCCGGACAAAAAGCTCCAAACCTACCTGGCCCTGTGTGAAAAAGCAGTTGCCCCCTGAGCCTGATAACTGGTTGCACCATCCTTGGCATCAAGAACTCCAATCAAGATTTTGCGATAACTGGCAAGGAGTCTTTCACATCACTGTGGAGGAATTTTGGCCCACTTCTTTGCAGAATTGCTTTCATTCACCCTCATTGGAGAGTTTTCAAGCATCAACAGCTTGTTGAAGGTCATTCTTTGACAGTCAGATTTTGACCAGGCCTCTCCAAAATGTTTGTTTTGTTTTTTGGGAATTCTTTGAGGCTTTAAGAGCTGGACTTGCAGATGTGTTTCGGATCACTGTCCAGCTGCATAATCCAAGTGAGCTTGAACCTCAAGGCGCAAACTGATGACAGTCTCCTGCAGGACTTTCTGGTATCAAAATTCATGGTTCCCTCAATTACAGCAAGTCTTCCAGGTCGTGAAGCAGCAGTGGACGATCACACTACTACCGTGTCTGACTGTTGCTGTGATCTTCTTTTATTCAAATGCTGTGTTATTTTTATGTCAGATGGTTTTTCCCCAGTCTCTTTCTTATCCTTGAATCATGAACACTGACCTTAACTGAAACTGAAACAAGTGAGGCCTGCAGTTCTTTTTGTTGTTCTGGGTTCTGAAGTAATTTTGGGATGGTTCATCAGCTCTCCAAGGTTTCTCCATTTATGGATAATGGCTCTCACGATGGTTTGCAGAACTCCCAAAGCCTTCAAAATAGTTTTATAACCCTTCCCAGACTGACAGATGTCAGTGACTTTGTGATGGCATGATCCGATATCTCTTAGCCTATTTTACTATGTCAGACTCGAATCAATTCAATTGAAATTATTTCTAAATTAAAAAGGGTCTGGCTGTAATCAGGCCGGGGTGTGGCTAGTGAAACTAATTTCATGATAAATATTTTTTTTCACGTAGGGCCCGGTAGATTTGAATAGCTTTTTTTTCCTAACTAAATGAAATTATTATTTTAAAAACATTTTATATTTACTCTGGTTAACTTTGTCTAATAGAAAAATTTGTTCGTGGTCTGAAACATGTAAGTGTGAACATTTTTTCATGACACTGTAAGTGTAAAAGTGACACTAAGGTTAAGCTCAAGTAACAAAGTTAGGTAACAAAGTCCCCAACAACATACTGTGCACTGCTCTAACTTTATTTTAATGTGGTGGCTCTGTGAGTGTGAGAAGGGTGTGATGTGTATGTGTATGTATCCATTGTGCCTGACACAATGAAGCCTTTCACTGCACTGTCTCTGCCGCAACGTGGTGGGTGGACACACTCAATTACAGGCTTCACAAGCTGTCTCAGCCACGTTCTGCAGGGATGGTGGGGGAAGCAAACGTAGAGAAAGAGATAGAAGTATAATCCTCAACCGCAATTTAAATCATCACATTGTTAGAGCAATCAGCCACAGCGCTGATCAGCAGGCAAGATTAAACTTCTGATACAATATGGTCAGATAACGGGAAGATAAATGGCGAACAACTAAAAAGGGCTTTGTGTTGCTGTAAATAGATATGAAAGTTTCAAGGTGGGTTGCTAAAGTCACCACAGGAAGTAAAGCAGTGTTGCATGTGAGTATTAAAACCTCAGCAAACAAACACCAAGACCTGTGATGCCTAGCTCAGAAAAAGGAGGCTATACTCCATCAGTATTGGCTCTCTGCATTGGCAGTTACGTCTGCTCGCATGTCATGAATATAATGAGAATGAAAATTGTCTAGAAGTCAATTGTTTCCTCACTGTACTAGATAAGGCTGAGGATGATCTAGGTTTGAGCTGAGATGGCCTTGCCTGTGAAAAAAGGTGCGCTTCTGTTTCACTTCTGCATTTTCAGTGTTTATTACAGAACTGTCCATCCTCAAAACTGAATGAGGACCTAAAACCACTTTCTCCTTCTGTGTGGGGCCCATCTCTCAGGGGCTAAACAAAAAAAGAAAGAGAGAAGCAGAGGTTTTTTAAAGAGTCACCAATGCTTTAGCAGAGTCTCGTCTGGTGCTGCTGAACACCCTGTGCCCATCTTGATGATGATGCTATCTTCCCATTCAAAGTGAATACACCATTCATCATCCTGCTGACAGGAGCGCTTTGAGAGCAATTTTCTCTTAGCTATTATATGAATTAAGACTGACTTATCTTAAACAGGTTCCCTCCTCCTTTCTTTTCTGGACATTCCTTAAGTGTTTTTCCAACAGCGTCTTTCTAATACAGTCCCGATATCTGCAAAGCGCTGAATTGATTGTAAAGAAGCACACACTGCGAGAACTTTAGTGTCATCCTTGGTTGCCTGGTGACGAGGACCCGGGGCCATCGATCAGGCAGATTAAGGGGTGGATGGGGCTCAGCGGGGATAAAGGGAAGTTGACGGGTGCCTGGTCAATCCTGGCCATGCAGAATCTGCTGTGTGCTGCTGGTTTACTGGGCAGTGAAAAAGGTCACATCCTCCAGCTAGACGCAGTCAGACCCCCTTCAGACTACTGCCTCTCTCGTTTTCAATATCACGGTCACACAATAACAGGCAAGCAGCTTTTCAGCTAATTCTCAACTTTAAAACCAATGCTTTTGAAGTTTGACCCATAATAGTGAATTAAAGCAGACTTATTATTGTTGCTACTGTTTAATAATTGATGACTCTCCTGTTTTACACATTTAAAAGTACCTGAAATATACACATAGTTAAAACAATGAGGTTAACATGACTAATAATAACAAATAGTGGTTTTATAGGATGTCTGTGAAAACTGATATTTCAAATATGACCGTGTCTGTTCTGCTGCTCAAATGCAGAGTTCATGAGCTGACTTAAACTCTTAAAGCAGCAGAACTCTTAAAAGGAGCTAAAGTACATTTTTATTCAATATTCACTCAATTAAACTAAAACTCTTGAACCATCATTTTTAATTTATTATTTATAATAATAATAATAATATTTTGTGTCCATTGCAGTCACATCTATAAACCTATGACTGTGTTTAGGCCTTTTTCCTTTCTAAATGAACTCAGATTATGCTAAACGCACACATTTTTTTCAAGCTATAGACATTAGAAGGAAACCGAGAGCTTAAATCTTTATTGACTTTCCTGTCTTAAAGTACTGACTGATGATAAGGCGTTGCAAACAGACAATAATCATGTCCATCATCTTATCGACGTTCCCATAATGGACTCAATTCCATGCTGATAAATGCTACATGCTAATTCACAATCAGTGATTTAGTTCTATCCTCTCTCCTTGGTGTTTGGGAAAAACAAGTTTGACTGGTGTTTTGGTGGATAACAGTTATAAGAAAAGAGATACAATTTTAACAGAATTTGATTCTTTATTCAAAGTGTCAATACCATGGCAAGACTGATTGGACAGTCTCTGGTTTTTCAGGTACGTTTGGATGGATTACCACCAAACTGTACATTTTGGGACCCATATTTTGTGTGCTTACAACTTTTGTCACAACTTTCTTTAAGCAGACACACAAAGATGACCTCGGCTCTGTGTTGTGTTTGGTGTGAATCTTCAGATATAAGCACAACATGGCAACATGGCAGACACATTATTAATTAATGGAGCACATTGTCATGCTGATGCTGCTTATAGCTGCCAGTCTTGTATAAACCTCAGTATATGAAATAAATAAGTTAAGTATTCTTCTACTAAAACTTTAGCAAATATATAAGAGCTTTGAATTTGAGGCTACTGTGTAATAATTGTATATTGATGTTACTATTGTATTGAAAAAATGCAAAAACAAAAGTAAAACATAGTTTGATAGTCTGGTCACATACTTTATGAATGACTTAAATAGCTATTGTTTTTTAAAGAAGAAAAAAAAGAGGCCAGATTTCCTATGAAACCTTTGATTATTGTCACCGCGCGGCTTTTCCTCTTATCTGCCTCCTTTTTACTTTTGCTGTTCCATTTTCCATTTTTGTGAGCCACTTACTGGTGGGTAATGATGCTAAGACAGTTTTCCTTTCATCATATGTTACAGCTAGAAACTGTAATAGCATTACGTTTAGATTTCCACTAACAAATCCGGCCATGTAAAATGTAACATAACAGCAGGCACAGGCAGACAACCTTTTCTGATGATATTAGCTTTAAAAAAAAATGTATACAATAAGAGATCATATCTTCGTGTCTTTGACAGACTGTAATACGCATACAAAAACCGCTTCTTCATACACACCACCCTTGTTTATTGCCCTACATCCCCCAGTTGTAGTAAGGGTGTTGCATGATGGGACAGATATAGTTCTTCAGAGTAGCTGGTGGCAGGCTTCTATTTAGAGACTGTAGGGTACTGAGAGCAGGAAGGGAAACATTTCCCTTTCCCTGGACACGCAGAATGCCACATCAGTGGGGGGGCACCGGCTGCAAACTGAGATTAGCAGCTACAGTTGCTCCTTAGGGAGGGAAGGGGTTGAAGCAGAGGGAGGAGAGGAGGAATGTTTGAATGGGTGATAAAGAGAGAGACTGGGAGGCAGGAAGAGTGTCCTTCAGCTCAGTAAAACACAAAAAGATACTGTTGGCCGAAGGAGGAAAGAGATTAAGTATAGAGGGTTAGTACTGACAGAAGACACAATAAGATATATGAAATTAAAGTGCAACTGGGAAATTTCTATAGGCAAATGGAAGCACTCCTACTAATGCTTCTCAAAAGATTGAGAAAAGCAGCACTTCTTTGTAATCTTGAAATAACAGAGAGGGGAAAAGGAGAAAAATATGTAAATTTCTTCCTGCTGGGAGACAGCAGCTACCCACGTGGGATGTTGTGTTGTGTCCTTTAACAGATAAAGTCACGCATCCTGCTCCACATCTGGCTCAAATTAATATCTTATATCTCCCATTTATGACTTCAAATGAAAAACATAATGCAGGAGACAGAGAGGGCATCGTGGCTGATTTCATGTGCTGTTATAATGTATGCCTCCTGCCACCCCCCCCACCCCCAAATGCGACAATGCATCATTGTGTCAGATTGTTTTCACTGCTTTGTGTTCAAGCTTCCTGCTCAAATATGGGTCCTTTACCAGATGTGAAAGTTTGCTTCACAACAAATACCGGAAGGGTGTGCTGCTATGTGTATGTGAGATGTGGCAACTTCTACTGTTTGTCCACACTTTTCTCTTTTTTTGCTACCTTATTACAAACAGTCTTGTGGGCTTGAGTAAGTGCTATGAATAATTTTTTTCACACATATTTCCTCTATATGCTAGAGTTTTTCCTCACTCTGTCATTTATCTCTCTGACACACATAACTTCCTCTTCAAACCCTCACTGTGTGATGAGTGAAAGATGAGGCCACATGGCGTATTGTGTGAAAGGCCCAATGTGATACATCATTTTATGGAATTCTGCATTTGGGTTTGTCTTTCACAGCGAACACCCAGGAGATTCCTGCCAACTGTCTATTAACTTCAGAGCATGCCTCGGCCAGGGTTCGTGTTCTAGTGTTCTGCTGAAGTCAGGGATATCACTTCCTGTTGTTGCAAAGTGTTCCATCTGCAATGGCCAAATTTTAAATTAAAAGGGAAATACATTGATTCATATATTTGCCAAGAGGAATTGACTCTATTTGCATGTCTCCACAGTTAATATGAGGATATTGCTACATATAGTTAGCTTACAAGGGTTTAACTTAGCAGATTGTATGACCTTGACTGCAGCCAGGCTAGTCTTTTGCCCTGATCAAAGAAGTTCTGAGTCTTCTAAACAGAGTAAAACTGGCACATTTGCACTTTTGTCAGACTTTTATGTAAGAAAAATACCACTAGAAACTACTTAGCATAAAGAATAAAACAAAGCCAAAGAGCTATCTTAACAGACGAGGACCTCTAAAGCCAGTTAGTTGTGTGATTGTGTTTACCCTTTGTGCAACACACAATCATGTAATCCACTGTTTGCCAGGCAATACTGTCCATCTTTATTCAAGGCTATGTAGCTGCAAGCTGTTACATACTATAATATAGCAGAAAAATAAGTTTGTGGTTAAGGCTTTCTGCAATTAAGGTTAAAGTTAAACCCTGGACTAAAGATGTAAAACATGGGTGTAGTCACAATGATAACACCCTCTGGTTAGTAAATAAAAGCCTCAACCTGGGTGTTTTTGCTGTCACTATCTTTTCACTACTGATAAGTGAAAAGTCATTAGCCAATAAGCACATCCTGAATAACCATCCTTTCTGACTCTAATAGTAAGCTTAATTTGAAATATGAACTTTATGAACTTTGACCTAGAAGTAGTGACTGAGTCTATTGGGACAAAGTTTGGTGGTCACTGGACAAGGTTAGTTTTGCATAGACTTTTAGAAGGAAGTCTTGTTGCAAAAAGAGCAGTTGCCCCAAACTTATAAATCCTGTACAACACAAAGCCTTGAATGTAAACTTTGCCCAACAGTCAGTTGTAATGTGTTATACTCAAATAAGAAATCAACCAACCAAAGGAAAACTGAAAAGCATTTTTTGAGCCGCTTCACCTTCACAATATAAATCTCAGCTACTTATATTGCCCAAAGGTGCTGTTTTCCACCCTTGACTCAGAAACAAGGAGGCACAGCTGTGCAGCTGCTGTGAAAAACTGCTTCTGGTTAGAGCCACATACCAAGTGATGCTGCATGTTTTAATTCTCACAAACTCCGATCTTCGAAGAAATGCCTGCGGTTTGCAGAATGAGGCACAAACTGCAGTTCTGGAGGCCAATTTGTTCTGTTCGCAGTGTTTATCTGCTTCATTTCCTCCTGCCTGTCAGAGATGTGCTCACTGAGCTGCACAGTGGTTTTATACAACAGTCATTTTGAACTAGTTGTGAATGCTGGGAGTTTCACATTCAAACAGCCACCCTCCTTTTTACCCCCGCAGGCTTTTTAACAGCCTTGGCTGGTTCCTGTTTATGTATTCCTCCCTAAAACAGCACACATCCATGAGCACACCACAAAGCCCTCAATTTCCTGTAGTCATAACACACCAAATATTATGTACATTCAGATAAAAAGCTTGACAGATTACAGACTGTAAACAGAATGAGTGGGAAAAACAAAGGTAGAGACTATGTGATAGCAGATGTGGGATAACAGGCACTTTCGATTCCGTTTCTGAAACTGAGGCACGCCTAACACCTGTTCAGGGCAGAGCGACCCCACTCAGCCCAAACCTTAAATAACTGTGATATTGTAACCACCTGCTAATTTCTCTAGTAATCAGCTTTGGATTTGCCCACAAATGCCTTTCACCCTATCTGAGTGAATTCAAAGCCTCAGCTTGATTTATAGCTCTTCAGGTCTGACACTTTTCCACCCCCGCTACCTTCCCCTCCTACAGAATGTCTCCCTCTCCCCTGCTGCCGCCTCTCTTTCCTGTGTTCCTGCCATACCTTTAAAGGTGAGAAACAGACAAACTGAGATTTTACAGAGTACGTGGCCTTTGCTGCGAGCTGAAGAGTTGAGTAGGGAGCAGAGGAACCAAAATATCCCAGATGACCGCTTAATTATTTGCAGACCATTTGCAAATCAGTTTGTGAAGGCTGATACATAATTACAAGTAACCCTGTTCACATCTATTCACAATTAGATCCCTAGTTGTCACAATTTTGGAATTGCTGTTCTTCTGCCAAGTTAGTAGGAGTTGTACCAAGTCTGATTCCAGCTCTGCCTACGCCGCGTGCCTTTAAATTCTCCTTTCAGGTGTTTGAATCAGTTAAAAGCATCACCGAACAAACAGCTCAAAAAAAGACTTCAACATTCAGGCGGCCTCCGTGGTGGTAATTAAGGAGGATTAAATTGGATTAGCTAATAAAAAGCAAACTCGAGAAGGTAGAGGGCAGACAGAGAGCACTGGACCAACCATCTCGTTGATGGCAAATATCCAGTGCACGTGTCTGAGCTGCTGCTCATTGTCTGCTCTCTGTAATTATTTTCTTCTCTGCTTGATTTTCCTCTCGTGCACACTGGGGTTTTTTTCCCTTTATCCTTGCTATCCCCCCCATTCTGTTTTAGTTCTTGCCTTCCTTAACTCACCAGCCCTCCCTCCCTAATTTGTTGCTGTCGGTCCTTTGGCATAAAGCAGAAAAGCTTTTTACAATACAACCAATTATAGCTGGCTTTCCTGATAAGTGCAACAGCACTGCAGGTTGAGGTGGAAGGAGGCAGCTGGAAGTGATGCTAAATATCAAGGGTGTCTGCTCCGCAGGCCAGAAGTAATTGCACTGCAGCAGCAGAGGAGAGAACGAAAGAATAGAGATGCAGAGATTTCCTATTTTAATCTCTTCCACTCGTTTTTTTTCTAAACTCAGTTTTTTGGAGGCACTTTAATCCTTGAAATCCCGTCTTTTTAAAGCACTCTACCTTTCAAGTCAAGCACCACTTCAGTGTTTGTGTACATGAGATCACAGAGACCATGGGTGACTTTGAGGTGACTGATGATCAAATGAGCCAGCATGTGACAAAATGGACTTTGGACTATTTTTTTTTTTTTTATTGATTTGTTGGTCGCTGACAGAAGTGTGTAAGTGGGAGCCTCACGCATGATGGTTGATGCTGAATGTCTGCCTCATTTGCATTCTCTGAAACAGCTGCTAATCTGGATGAGCAAGTGCACAAAAGCAGGCTTGTCCAATATTCAAAATAGCAGCGGGAGCTACATCAGCAACGTGTAGCACCAGCCAAATGAGCTACACACTGAAAACACTGAAGTCACTTCTCTGTTTTTGCCTCTCGCACGCAGCAAAACCACATCAGTAGGGATTCGAGGTTACAAATGAAATCCCACGGCTCTGACACCACGGCTCTGGGTGGATAAAGCTGGGGTGAACTTGGCGAAGACGCCACAGTGTGAGTAAGCGTCCAACACTCCGAGATGCCTCCTAATCCCTGCTGCTCTGCACACATTGGCACGAAATCACCTTGAATCATTACATTTAAGACAGCTGCAGTCTGCATAAGAAAATAAGTAATGAAGAGGTTGACTGAAGGCTGAGCAAGCTACACCTGACCTGTCACTCGTTTGACTCACCACTCGGGCCTGCTGAATCACAATCAGCTGGGATGTGGCCTACAGTGTTGCGTTACAGTCGAGGTAAATTCCTTTCAATGCTGGTATTATTACATCCATTGGTTTAGTAGCAGAGCTGCCAGTAGTCCTGGGAGTCAGTGCATGTGCAATATAAAGGACACCTCATTGTGCTGTTAGCTCTGAAAGATGCATAAGGTTTAAAGAGAAGAACTCAGCTGGAGCTTTTGCATCTTGAGCTGTAACTGTGCGTGCCAGCAGACCTCTGTTAACCATTATTCTCATGCCAGCTGAAGCAGGACAAAGATTTTAGATTTTAGAAATAGGCATCCCTCTACCCCCACCCCAACCACCGCCAGTGTAGCTGCAGCTCTGAGCATCTCAGCTTTATATTGTGGTTATAGTGAGTCTATTAATAGCCACAAAGATAATGCATTTCTTCATTCATTCTTACACACAGCCACCAACACTTGTTGTTTGCAAGCTAGATATGCACAAACACACAAGCACACAGTCAGTCACACACTGAACCCTGTGAATTGCACCATCGCTGTCTGAACACTGTTCAACAGGTAGATGTATCTGCAGCTGCAAGTCTGAGCCTAGCAGCCTTAAGTTCACCTCGTTTGTTTTTTCCAGCACAAGTGCAGAGAGCGCACTCGTGGCTCCCTTTAATGAATCGACGTGAAATTATCAGACGGACAATGCAGTTGTTGATGGTGCAATCGGGCATGCCCATGCGCGATCTCACTGTTGCAAAAGAAGTAACACTTGCACTCATGCATTAGTCAGCCTATGGAGGTTGTGAAAGGTTTGCAACAGAACCAGAAACGGACGTGTAACGTTTCCCGCTGGCAGATTTCAAGAAATAGGTGCCATAGTTGAGCTCCACCTTCCAGATTAAGAAGGGGAAAAAAAGTGGCACCAGTGTTGTAATAACAAGTAAGTAGTAGATTTCTTACCTTTAGAGTTTGAAGCGTCCCATGCTCCGAGAGGAGAGGCTGGAGTGACAACAGTTGTGGAGTGAGCTCTGAGATGGGAAGCGTTACATCACCGTAACACTGTCGAGCTCACAAAGTCTGTTCGGCGACCGAGTGTTAGAGTCGGCAAAGATGGGAGCCCGCAAGAAGTCATCAGATGATAAACAACTGGGGTCCGACCTCGGGGGGTTAATGCTGCTGCGGCGAACGGGCCATGCGGCTGTCTCCAAGTTCTCTACTGGCGCACTCCGAAGCAAGTTGTGGATGTGATGCGTGTTGGTGCAGCGGAGGCAGCCGAGCTCAGTTATCTGCTCGCAGCTGGAACGCGTGCCAGCCTTCTAGTGTTCCAGCTGTGCAGCTCACAAACACACTGCAGAGCCACAGTCCCGCCTATTGGTAGTATCACTGCAACACCGCCACAGCCTGTCCACGGGGCTTTTCATCATCTGATCGCTTTTCTGAGAGATCGAGGCGTCCTATCAGCCGGGATCACATATTTATTACAAGTGGACGTGTGTTACCTGAAAAAAAAAAACTCGTGAGTGCGTGCTGTTTAGCAGATGATATATGATGTAGTCGTTTTGGGTTTTTTTGTTTTTTGGAGGGTATTTTGGGGTGGTGGGGGGGTTACCCTAAATAAGAGGCAGTAGTGCAGCGGTATGAAGGGAAAATCACATCTTTATCATTTTTATTTTTATTTTAAATGTATCTAATAAATATATTTGTTTCACAATATAAAAAATATGCGGCATTTTTGCTTATGCGTCGAAAGGTCAAAAGTCCTCCCAAAGATCCCTCAGGATATTTATTAATTTATACATAAATGTATTCATTTAATGATTTATTTCAGTCACATTCCTACAGCCCAGCTACCTGTTGCTATAGATCACAGCTCTGGCCCTTCATTACGTCACGCGTTGCATTCAGGTCGAGCAGGAATAAGTGAAAAAAACAAAGGCACCATTAAATACTAAAAATACAGTATTTTGCTGAAGTAATTTAAGCGCAGCGACCAAAAAATTGTTTATTAGATAAGATTTTTTAGTAATCTTTAAAAAATATTTTAGACAGTATTTTATAAATAAGCGGTATAAATAATAATCATTTTTCGTTTTCTTCTTAGAAACAGAAAAACAATCAGTTAAATAAATCATACCACGTATTTTGATATTAAGTCTAACCGACTTTCTTCATGTTCGGGTTTTACAGACCAAGCTTTAAATAATGCAACAAATATCGTACGCTCCGGGGTACAAGTTTGATGTTTCCGAAAACTTTGAAAGTAGCATTTCATGATTCCGCCCCACCAGGAAGACGCAAAGAACAAGAACTAACCATAGGTGAGTTTAAAAAAAGAACTTTTTACATTTTACATTAAAAGAAAAGCGATAAATACTTCGAGGTTAGCCACACTTAACTGAGGTGTCTAATTACGAATGTATGCTAATTAGCTGTAGGCTAGGTTACACTGAATAGTGCAAAAATACTTTCTGTGGTTGGGTTTTTTCAAATAGATGAAATGCAGTGTGTGGTGTATTTAAATAACATACGTACAAGTATATCATATATATATAAGAGGCTGAAGAAGTTGCTTAGACGAGTGACAAAACGTTTCTCCCACTGAAAACATTACGTCCAGATGATTGAGCATGAGTCAACACAACATGAAATTGTAGTTCGGTGAATAGTGTATGTTTTATACTCCTTCCAGCTGAAAGGTGACATTCGATTTCATAAACCAAAAATAACTTTCACAGTGATGTTTTATATAGTTTGAAATCCGACATATTATTGAAGAATTTCAGAATATTCTTACTGAACTAAACTTAGGTCCGTATACATTTATTATTATGTTTTATAAGCAAATTCTATAAAATTAACTAGATTAGGAGTTTTTGAAAAGTTCTGACAAATTAGGCCATTAAGACTCCATATTTAGTCCCCTTTTAAAAGTCATTTATGCAAGTTCAATTTCATTACCTGTTTTGTTGATTTATTTGTATGTTTGTTTTTTACATTTTTATTGTAATGTTAATGTTTTGAAATATTACAAACGGGCCGGATGTGGAGCCGCTCTTTCTCAAAAATATTTCAACAGTATTGTCATTTCATGGAATTTCCCTCTCTTGGATCACTCTCTTACAGAAACAGGGGTGAGGAGGCCAAGAGAGAAGGATTTTTTTTTTTTTCCTTTTCGACAACAGCTAACTGCGTCTGTTTACCACAATGGACAGTCGAGAGGTGGGAGATTTACTGGACGAGTGCCTCGGGGCAGCAAAAGCAGCAGGTCGCCAGTCCACCGGGGTGTCTGAGGCAGATCGGCTAAACTACTGCAGCTGCAGAGGTCAGACACAAGATGGTGCTGTTTAGTGTTTTTTGAGCATGTGAGATACTCAGAGATTTGGGTCAGGATCAAAGGTGAGGTGGAATTATGCTTGCATAAGCTCTGTACAGCTCTGTGGCTTCCATGGCATGAATTTGACACTTTGTGGTGTCTTGCATCTTATAGGGTGAACACACACATACTATTACATGTTACTGCTAAACAAGGGAGAAAAACATGCTCCATTTCACTTAGATTTTTCATATAAATTATGTTTTGCTCCTGATTTTAGAATCTTAGACCTAAAGTTGTCCAGAGCAGCTTAAACTAAGTCTAAGTAAACGAAGTCTTCCTTTTGGGAACTTCCTGTTATTGGTTCAAACAGCAGTACATTTCTAAACAGCAATCCATCCAGCTTTTCCTTGTGTTGCGTTGATGTGAATCTTTCATGCTTTTTTTTTTGTATATACTTTTTCTAATGGTGGATGCTAATATTAACCATGGTCAAAATTTCAAATAAAGAGGTCAGTTTATGCACTAGTAATCCCGTGTAGCTGGAATGTAGTCACTGTAGGTAAAGATATTCTTTTGTGAATACATTTTGAAAACATCAGTGTATCTTAAGCCCAATACTGTTTGCTCAGCTGGATTTTATTTCCTGTAGACTTGCTGTGTGCCGAACTGGCCTCCCTCCTGCAGGAAGCCATGGACATGAAATGGCCTTTTGCACCAGAGAAGTGGCAGTATAAGCAGTCTGTCAGCGCCACTGACAAAACCAACCTCAATGACCTCATCAGCAAGCACTTGTCTCAACTACTGGTAATAATTAAATAATAACCTATTCAGCTCGGCACCCTGTGGTGTCATTGTAAATAAAAACATAAGCACATTCCCAAATGTTGTGTTTACTGTGTCTGCCAGGATCTCCTGAAGGCCTCCATCAGGGCTGAGGAGGCACATTGTGCACTTGCAGTTGTCTTCTTAGTGGACCGCTACCTCTACTGGACTGATGATTCAAGCCGCCTGCTGAAGATTGCCAAGCTTCTCCACAGACGCTACCCCGAGACCCCCATAGCCCCCCAGCTGGTCATACGGCAGGCCAGGCTCTATTTTAACTCGGGTAGAGTGCAGTGAAAGATTGGGATTGATGCTATCTAAGTATTTTTTTGTCTTCTCATCTCTGCGTGATATCAGTGACGCAGGATATATCTAATATGGTAATTTCAGCTACACCGTGAGCACAGAAGCTCCACCCACCAGCTGTTCAAATCTTTTGTCTGCAGGGGGCAACAGATCAGTTTGGCATGTAGGGAGGGGTGAAAGAGCTAAAGCAGTTTTTTTCAGACAGTGAATGGTCTAAAACACATATGAATAACATTATTTTTTTTAACTGTGAATCAAAGCCGTTCTTGGAGAGTGAAATAACAGCAATTTAACGACTATATAAAAACGACTATATAAACTCCTCTCTGATACGTGTTGGATGAGCAGTGCTAATTATTGTTTGGAGAAATTATAGTGATTGACGTAATAACCTGGAAATTGCACATGAACGACTCTCACTCCTTAGTTATTTTTGCCACATTTCATTAAAGGGTTATTTTAAGTGAGGCTTGTGCAGACCTGGGTAAATGCAAACATAATCATTATCTGCCCCACAGGAAAACTGCAGAAGGCAGAGTACATCCTGAGCAGCCTGATTAACAACAGCGGGACGACAGGTAGTTTCCTGTCTGTTCCTCTTCACGGACATTTATTGAGGATTAAACTGAGTCCACAAAGTAAACAAATAATGTGCCTTTTTCTTTTATGTGCAGGTCGTTGGATATACCACTCTGAAAGTGACCGGGTGCTCGTGCAGGCTGTGAGTGTTCAAGTGCGTGGCACGATTTTGCAAAAGCTGGGTAAGATCACTTTTGTGAAGCGAAAGATAATTCTCATTATTTTTGATTATTTTTTATTGTCTTTGTGTTGTGTTTTAGGCCTGTGGTTAGAGGCTGCAGAGCTAATATGGGCTTCCTTGGTTGGGTACTACTCGCTTCCTCAACCTGACAAAAAGGTACCACAGACTATACTATCAGTTGGTTGCCATAGTTGGCATAGTTGGTTGAGGTTTAAATCAGGGATGTCAAACTCATTTGACATTGTGGGACACTCTGCTTTATGTCAGCTTAAAGAAGTTTAAGTACACATTTTATCTCTGGGATATTTTAATATCAGCAAAAGAAGTGTAACTTCTACATGATGAAGAAATGCTGCTGTGTGCTTTAATTGTATTAATAAAAGTGTAAAATTACAGAAAAGATTCTGTTAGCTCATCAGACAGACTTTCCTGTAATTAAAAAAATGGAAAATCTTTGTTAATTGACAGAATGTGCTTTGTTTTTATTTTTACTCAGAACACACTGTAAAAATACTGCATTTCTAAAGTAGATAGTGATTGTGTTATTTAAATGTTTATCAGGTATTTGTTTTACTTTGGTGTTGAATAAATGGCCATGATGAAGGCTTTAGGAAAAGCTGTAAAATCTATGAAAATACATTTAAAATATAACATTTTTGTCCTCCTTCACATTTTCCAAAGCCATTCAGTGGACCAGGTTGAAGTCTTTGACACACTGATTCTGGTCCCCAGGCCTTATGTTTAATGTTTGACTATCCTGGTTTAGATGTTAGTCGGCCCAGTTTACACACTGTGATAAACCTCTGACCTGCAACTCTGTTTATTTTATAGGGTATTGGAACTTCCCTTGGTATACTGGCTAATATATTGGTATCTATGAACAATGAGGACTTCCATGCCTTTAGGACTAATCCAGATATTGATTTTGTAAGCCCGCCTGACATATCTCCATTCATTAGTTGGTTTTTGTAAAAGATTTTGGCTGCGTTATTTATTCTGTCCACGTTACTTGGGGATGGAAATCATCGTCTTCTCTCAGCAGCCCAAGCAGCTAAGATGGCAGTGGTATACACTCAGTATACTTCACTGTATGTTTTGACCAATGTGGTAAGTTACTTCTACTGAATAATCTCTGTCTACTTGCCTGCAATTGACCTTTAGAGTTCTAGTTTATCAGCATAGATTAATGACGCAGATACCTGAAACTTCCCCAACATACCTAATTTGAACTAAGTTTTATTTCCTGCAGTGATAGAGAATCCTCATAGTCCAGCAAAAGTTTTATGTCTAAGCAAGTAGTTATCAGACAATCCTGCACTGAATATGTTTGCTGTTTTGTTGATAAAATTGAAATTTTCCTTCCTGCAGACTTATTGATTATTTTGAGTCTGTTGACTGACAGGTGGGAGGCAACCTGTCTCCAGTTGCAAACAGAATTAGACTGCCTGCAATCACTTTCAGACATCACTTTCAAGGTCTGCAAATAACTGATGTGTACTTTATAAACACAAACAGCCAAAATGTTGCAATCAGTATGAGTCAGTCTGCTCTGATAAGTGCAACTTGTCCTTGACACGTTTCTTTGCAACACTGGGCTCAACTCAGCTGCTTGTATTCTGGTTGTATACTGGTGATATTCCTATGTAAAGGCAAGGTTGCAGAGCGCCTTTGTCATTTTGCAGTTAATCTGCGATCCTGCAGCAACTGTGTCACTATTTGTGGAGGAATTTCCATTAGGTTCTGGTTGGACTCTAAATGTTTAATAGTTACTGCAAAATTCTGGTTAACATGAATTTCTGTACTTATGTACTAAGGTTGAAATTCATTGCAAACCATGGCACATGTTTGCAATAATTTTGGTTGTGTTGTGGTCTTCAACTACTGTTTTCTCTAGTGTGACTGCAGCATTAGACAACTTACCCCATTGAATGCAATGCTCCATCAAAAAAAGGAATTTTTAAAATGTTAATTAACTTCTTAACGATTTATAAAGCCTGTATTTAGCCTGTGATAGTTTTTGTTTTTGCAAAACTAAACACTTAAACGATTTTGAATTCAGTACCACATTAGAACTGAGCAATGTTAACTACTGTGGTTAATCAGCTTGTCTTTCAACACTACCTGTGTTTGGGAACTGACGTGGAGGGCAAACAGTTTTGTTGCTTGATGAAGCATTTCACTTGATCAACAAGCCGGAGTCACCTTTGCCATATTTTATGTTGGATAACGTGTCAGGTGATTCTATTAGTGACCGCTTAGGACTCTTAGCATGCCAGTTAAGCAACCACAGTGCTGCACCGTGCTGCCGACATACCTGAAGAATGTGGTTTGGCCTTTTCCTTCTGAAATAAGCGAGGCCTTCCTGAATAGCAATGTGTTGCTCCAAAACCAAAAATTATATTGGTCCATATAAGGATGTTTCAGTATTCTTTTATTGATGATAACCATGATATTTAAAAAAACTAAATATTATTATGTGGTTTTGTATAATTACTTAGAGATTCTCCACTTTTCAACGCTTGCATTTTGAGTGTAATTCATTTGCCCCCCAAAAAAACACAAGTTAGAGATGAATTTGACTAATCCTTCTTAATCTGTAATTGTGGTTTTTAGCACTGATAATAACAGAGTAAAAATCTGGTGTCTGACAGCCTTAGTTCAGCATAAATGAGGTCACCACCGAGATGTAAGTTTCACACGTGTAGCCATGTCATTGCTTTGAATAGTGTCCAGATGACAGGCTGGATGGTTCCTCTCCTTTTAACCCAGAGGATGCAACGTCAGTGATTTCCAAAAAAGAAATATAAATTTTGATTAGTCAATCAGACCACAGGAAAGTTTTCCCCTTTGCCTCAGTCCCAGAGGTAAGAGATATTCTGGATCCTGGTTTTCATGCATAGTTCCTCAACCCAGACAGTGGTTTCTGCTAATGTGTAATAGTTCAAAGATCACAATCATTCAGTATTGGTTTCCACTTTTTCTCCCCACTTTTTAAAATGACCTTTTTTAAATATCATCATTTCGTTATGTCTTGATATGAAATTTTCAGGTAAATAGAGGGTTTAAATGATTTGTCAACTTGCATTTTGAGTTTGCTTATATTTACATACAGTGACCCAACTTTACTGGGGATGTATAGCACTGCGCAAAACTCTGAAGCCACCCCTTATTTCTTTATATTTTACTATGAAAATAGGAAAATGTGCAGTGAATTATTTAAACACATAGAAACATACATGGCAATACGGTACAGAAAGCACAGCCTGCACGCAGCTTTCTTCTAATTTGTTTAAGGAGTTTTCGGGATCAGTTCTTCAGCGTTCTAAAAGGACATTCCAAAGCTCATATTTGGATGCTGGATGGCTTTTGTTCCACTGACCCTACAGTGTTTCAGTAATGTTGAGGTTTGGGTTCCATTATTTTGACAAGCTCCCCAACACCACTGGCTTAAATGCAGCCCCAGTGACAGAGCCTCTACCATGTTTTACAGATGGCTGTAGACCCTCGATGTTGTACCTCTCTCCTGGCCTACTCTGTACAAATTGATGACAATTTGAACCAAATATTTCACATTTGAATTTGTCACTCTGGTTGCCACTGATTTTCAGTGCAGTTTGTGTGTTATTCCCATTCCTATTCCATTTCCATTTTTGATGAGCAAACAAAAAGACTTTCACAAAAAGTTCATCCACTGTAGATAGTTTTTTAGGCCTGACACTTTTTCTCTTCTCCTCCGATTCTTAGTTTTTTTAATCACACATTGCATACCATGGCAAGATATGCTAAGTAAAATAATAATATATGCCTGTTGAGCTGTGTTATCTTTGGCCTTTTTCGCAGAATTAACCAAAATAATGGGAACAAATTGTGTGTTTTTGTGACAGACTGCTAATAACGAAATGCCTAAAGATAAAAAATTGGTTCTGTGCTAATTTTTCTGTTATGTGTAGACACAATACTGGTACATGCATTGAGTTAGGTTCTTCTTAATGCTTGAATACAGTCAGGTACAAGAACTGCACTGAAAATGAGTGAAAAAGCAGCCGGTGTCCAAAGAAAAAGTCACGCTGCATGGAAGCAAAGTATAAAGAAATGAGGGGTGGCTCAAGACTTTTGCACAGAAATGTAGGATTGTAAACTAAATCTTTCCTGTGGTTATGTAATTGTTCCTCTGTTTGTGTTTTTTTTAGACAACCCAAGGTACCTGCTTGCTATCATACAGTTTCTCTGTGGAGTGCCCAGATTCTCAAAGACAGTCATTTCTCCAGCAGGCTCAAGAAGCATTTACAATTGGCCTTCTAACCAGAGCAGAGGGTGATCTGGTAACCAGCAAGCAGGAGCTTCATACCGTTCTCAAGGCTGCCTATTCCCTCACTGTCACTCACAAGTGGCTTGGAACTCCTTTGGAGGTTGTAGCACAGGCAGTTCAAGCTTGTCAAAATGCTTTATCTAGTTTTTACAGTTACTGCCACGCAGGTACCCAAGACAAAGACAGCCTGTGCACTGAGATCATGCACCTGGTCACCCAAGTCAAGCTGCTGCTCCGAGTGGAGCCTTTCCTTAATTCAGACAAGGGGTCTTTTATCCCTGATAGCTACAGAAATGTCAAAGACACCTCTGTAAATTTTACTCTTGCAGGTTTCGCTAAGATAATGAGGAGGTTCCAAAAGTATCACAAGTCACTGTGTGAGACCACTAACACACACTGTAGGGATGCTAAAGATGAGCTAGAGATGGACAGAGGAAGGCCGTGTATAACAGCTCTTTGGACAACCACTGGCACACTCAACACAGAGGCTCAGGGAGGCTCACATTCATCCAGTGTGCATATGCCTCAAAAGCCTGAAAGCACAGATATCCTTGGCTCATCATGGCAGGAAGTGTCCTTAAAAAGTTCAGGCTCTCCTCAGCTCAGCAGAATTCAATTCAATTCAATTCAATTCAATTCAATTTTATTTATATAGCGCCAAATCACAACAAAAGTCGCCTCAAGGCGCTTTATATTGTACAGTAGATAGCACAATAATAAATACAGAGAAAACCCAACAATCATATGACCCCTATGAGCAAGCACTTTGGCGACAGTGGGAAGGAAAAACTCCCTTTAACAGGAAGAAACCTCCGGCAGAACCAGGCTCAGGGAGGCGGGGCCATCTGCTGCGACCGGTTGGGGTGAAAGAAGAAAAACAGGATAAAGACATGCTGTGGAAGAGAGACAGAGATTAATAACAGATATGATTCGATGCAGAGAGGTCTATTAACACATAGTGAGTGAGAAAGGTGACTGGAAAGGAAAAACTCAATGCATCATGGGAATCCCCGGCAGCCTACGTCTATTGCAGCATAACTAAGGGAGGATTCAGGGTCATCTGGTCCAGCCCTAACTATATGCTTTAGAAGTTATACAGGAAGCAGTGCTATTGGACATAGAGAGGGAGCGACCAATCAGAGCTGTCTACCCACAGAAGTTGATGAAGAAAGGTCAGACGACAAGTCACGGTCTCCCGATGAAAACAAGAAGCGAAACTTACAGGGTTGTAACTCTGGTGTCAATTCTGCACTACCTGCCACTTCCTCCTCCAGCATGAGCAGGGATTCAGAAAACCTTGAGATGATAAAAGCTGAAATAGAAACGCTGACCTCTGAAGAGGATGTGATGTCTGATACTCGTGAGGCAATAGCTGAAGAATCAGAATCAGAAAGGGTTTTATTGCCAAATGTTGAGCAGGTTTACAACATTAGGAAATTGCTGCGGTACTTAGTGCAAACATAATGTTATACAATGCTTAAATAGACATAAAAATAAGAATTAAAAGTGCTAAGAGGATAGATATGTACATGAGTGCAGGTGGTGATCAGTGCCAGACATGGAATGATGCAGTGAACACAGTGTAGGGTCATGTGTTATTGGTGGGAACAGTCATATGGTTATTGTTCATAAGTCCAACAGCAGAGGGGAAGAAACTGTTCTTGTGGCGAGACGTTCTGGTGCGAATGGACCGGAGCCTCCTGCCTGAGGGGAGCAGGTCAAACAGACTGTGTCCAGGGTGAGAAGGGTCAGCTGTGATCCGAGCTGCACGCCCCAGTGTCCTGGAGGTGTACAGGTCCTGCAGAGATGGGAGTTTGCAGCCAATCACCTTCTCAGCAGAGCGCACAAGGAGTAGTGCAGTCCTTATCCCAGCTATCTATAACATCCTCTTGCTCCCTTGGGGACAGTTTCGGTTCCCAGTCATCATGGGAAAAACTTTCAGCTGATCTGAATTCTTCCACATACAGGAACCCACAACCAAGTAGTATTTCCAAAGTAGGAACTTGCCAAAACAGCGATTCACCAGATTCAGATGGGAGCTCCTTCATTTGTGAAACGGTCGATTTTGAAACAAATGATTCCCCTTCTGATCACATAAACAGTAAAGAGTAAAAAACAGAAAATATGTGCTTTATCAAACCACAACTGATCAAAAGCCCCAAAGTTTACCAAAATGTGGAAACTGAAGTACAACCTGCAACAAACAGCACTTTAGCAATGCAAAATAATCCATCTCAAGCTGTCACAGAACCGTTACCTGTCACTGAAACCTCTACAAAGAGTTCGTTTGGAGTCCTGGAGGTGAACCAGAGTTGTTGTCAACAAACTGCAGTGCAGAATGTGCCCCAGAAGAAGAACTCCATGTGCTACAGCTGCCTAGACCCAAGCACTGTAGCTGATGCTGTTCCTATGAAACCATTCTTGTTGTCACAACGGGATTACCAAGCTCTTCTGGCTGGCATTTGCAATGATTGTCTGCTGAAGAGGTTGCACAATGATGAGAAAAAATTCAAGTTGGAGCAGTACAAAAGTGCCCACAGTAAGTTTACATTCCTGCTATTCCTTTGTCACCATCAGTACTTTCTTTCAGCTACAGAAGAACTATGGCTCTAGGGTTTCAGCATCATTCTGTCACTCTAGATAAAAATATCTTAAATGTAAAATATATTATTTATGATCACGCGTTGGATGGATTACTGTGAAATTTTAAACACTCACATTCCCCGTCTCCAAACGATATATTTTACTGTCACTTTCCTTGTAGTGACACCATGATGTTCACATTTGCTGTTTTGAGTGAGGTGTCTCAACAGCGACTGGATGGATTCCAGCAGAGTTTGGCACAGATATTTATGTTCAGCACTCGTGATATTTTCATTGCTTTGATTTCATTTTGGAGCATTTTTTCCAGTTCCCCATGATTGCATGATTCACATTTATGACATTTCTTATTTTCTTTCTACACTGGCTGCGCCTCACTTCATACATAGCCGTTCTGACTCCTTTAGCCCTCCCTCACTTTCTTCTGATTAGCTGCACTCTCATGAATAGGAGGTTTAAAATCATATAAGTAGGGATTCTGTGCTCACACCTGCTATATATATCATACAGATCTGCCTATATAAGAATCAGACCATTTACCATCTTCACAGATGGCTTGGCTTTAGTTTCCTATTCAATGGGCTACATCCATCCATTTCCTTCCACTTATCTGGGACCAGGTTGCAGGGGCTGCAGCCTAAGCAGGAAAGCCCAGATCCCCTCTCTAGCTACCATGTGACATCTGCTGCTTATCACTGAACATAATATTGTCACATGACAAAGATTAGTAGTCATCCATTTATTTTTCCACAGGATGGGTGACAGCCAGCGGCAAAGGACTGACCTACCTCACTGACCCACAGATTCACTCCACCAGGATCCCTAAGGGTCCTTCTAACTTTGCTGCCAGAGGGCTCAGTTTGTTCCTGAAATATCAACATGGACCTGAGTGCAATCAGATTTGCCACCTCCTCAAACTACCTCCACTGGACCCAAACTCAAACGTTTCTCCTCAAAAACTTTGAGACGTTGGACACTATTTATTGCTATCCACAAAAAATTAAAAATTAATTAAGGGGCTTGTTTTGGCAATTTTTTGGAACTGACTTTCATACTGTTTTCCTTTTTTTAAAATGTACCGATAAATGCATTTTGCACACACAAATCGTAATCTTCAGAAATAAGGATTTAAACACTGTTGTGCAGTTGTCGTTTGTTTTAATCGTTCATATTGCTATTACCTTTTCTTGGAATACTAGAAGTGTAACAAATTTACAAAGAGCTTTTGGGTGCTACATTTAGTTACAAGAGATAAGAGATCATTCTTTCATAAGAGAATGATCTGAAAAGATAAATGCAACAAAATTATTTATGTTGTTTCATTACTTTTAGCACATTATCAAACAGTTAACATCTTAGGCTCTTTTTGTCAGGTGGTCAAAAATCTCACAGCTGACAGGATTTTTTGTTATTGTACCTTTTTTTTTTATTGGAAGTCACAAAAAACATGTGACTGCAGTCACAAGGAAACATGAATCGATAAGAGAAAAAATATTTTTGAAAAGATGTTATCCATCACTGTCTCCTCTCTATGAGTGGATTGCTGCCTAACTGGAAAGAGAGTTTCCAGTGAATCACCTGATGCTGTTTGAAGTCGTTTTGAATGCTATTATGGAAGATTTTAAGTAGTCTGTCCTTTTAGTGGGATATAAAAACATGTCATGTTAGCTGTTAAGCTTATTTGCAAAAGTGGTTAGCACTGTCGGCTCATAGCAAGAAGAGTCCTGGGTTCGGATCCAGTCTGGGGCCTTTATGTGTGGCGCTGTCCCCCAATCCACTCCTTTTGGACTGAAAAATGATCCAATATCCCGGGCTGTAAAATCCCTCTATCACTGTGCTTGCTCGGTAATGTTGCACAACTTGACAAAATGTCTCATAATGCACATCCGCATAACCACACAATGCGTTCATGCACATATGACTCCCACACAATTCTAATGACATATAAAATATGCAAATATGCGCAACTGTTGTATTGTCTTCTTTTCTTGTTTGTATCACTGCACATTTTGTCCTTTTGTAACAATATAGATAAAAAATTAATGAACTTTGATGATCGAAGCCAGCAATGTTTAGTGAACCGGCTACATGAAGATGATGATTATGCAGTCTTCGTTTTTGGTGCATATGGTCCAGTGAGTGAGTGATAGATAGATACTTGAAATAGATACTTTATTGATTGCACAAGGGAAATTGATGTGTTACAGCAGCACGATGAAGGATACAGTCTACAATAAACAGCACAGTTAAAAGAAGTGCCACAGGTGCCTGGGCCTTATACTATGAGATAGTGCAGGAATTTATATATTTACAACAGTGATAAAAAAAAACAAAGAAAAAGAAAGATTGTGTTAGTAAGACTGACATTTGTAAGGGAGAAGTGCAAATTGCATTAATAAATTAGATGTACAAATTAAATCGTGAGAAAAAGCTGCATGGAGGTACACTCTAAAAAATGTTTTGTTGGCTCAACTTAAAAAAATTGAGGTAACAATTTCCACTCAGCCTTTTAAGTTACAAATTTTGCATATTATTAAGTAAATCCAGCAAGTAATTTTTAGGTTTGGCTAACTCAACTCGTTCAACAAACCAACATGATTTACTTTGACCTCCAAAAGCATAATTAAGTTTAAGCAACCTAATATTAATTTAGAATTTCTGGTAATATTGAGTTGACAAATTACATTAGTTGAGTTACTTACTTTTTTACATATATCCTACTCACAATTATCCATGCAAACTGTTTTAAGTTACTAAAGTAACTTTTCCAAAAATCAAACACAGCCATTTAATTTATTCCAACTGATGAAACAGTTTATTGCATAACATTTTCAAAGTAATACACTTCTGTGTCATACAACAAATCAAACATTACAGCAGCCCTTTAATTATAAATGAGTGGGCAAAAACAATAATGTATTTCAGTACAATTGCTCCACAAACAACCTCAGTAACAAAAGAAAATGTAGCATGCTTATTACCTGGACAAGGTGTGTTGAATCAGAAGCTAAAACATACCAATTCACTTCGTTTTTCTTACTCCACAATGGTATCTACAACTTCTGATTAACTGAACACACCAGCCAATCAACAGTGTTTAGTTATTAATAGAAACAAGCAGAGCAGTGGGGCCTGATGACCGACTTTGAGAGCCACTATAAAGATTTGTAAAGGTATATTAAATAAAGCGGCAAATATATATATATAAAGTCTTCCAAATAACAATAATTTTAAATCACACCCTTCTAAAATACCTCAGAAAACAAACATTGCAACGTAAGGCAATTTGTTTTTGCAAATCTGCTTATTATTAAACATTAACTTTAACCTATCAACTTGGTAAATATCACAGAATCAAGAAAATTACAAAACATTTTAATATTTGACAACGCAACAATCCAAAGATAAGGTTATACATATTATGAACTTTCAAAACTACACTTGTCTAAGACTGCATAAAAAACACAAGAAGCAGCACATCTGAATATTGCAGCCTAAATTACATTTGTTTTATGACAGAAGTTTGTACTTAAGAGACATTACCCGTGGGCTGGCTTTAAGCCCACCAAGTTCCAGAAACACCTTCTGGAATACCTCTAGAGTGTTCTTTATTTGTTTGGGGTACTCAGATTGAGAGCGTATATAAGTCCCATCATTAAGGCACATTCTCTGGGCACATCAAGGTCTTCCAGGACAGCTGTTCCTGCAATCACTTTTTTAGCGATGACTGGAAGAGACACTGCTGCACGTCTGGTGACTACGATCTTTACCACTTCTTCTGGGAACTGTTCTTCACCATCCTGGCAAGTAGGTTAAAAAGAAACATGTCGGTATTTTATGCGCCATTTAAAAATATAACACAAATCAATGTGAGATTTACCTACCAGCTGTTCTCTGAAGAGATCCTCTTCTTTCTCTTTCAGATACACTATCAGGCAACGGATTGCAACCTCTCTTCTTGTTTCCACCGAACTCTGGAGAATAAAAAAAGTTAACTAGGCGAAAAGTCAAACATATTACATTTATAGGACTAGTGTTTTGCTAATTATTGATTTCATTTTTGTTTTTAACAAATAAACGATTTAATTTTTATAACTTGAATTACTTAACTTGAATATTGAACTTAATCTGTTACATACTGGCCTGCTTTCAATGCACCCTTTGCTAGCAGTAGGATAAGGTGAGTGAAAGTAAATGTAACCTAGATTTGGAGACTATTTCAAACAGTTTTTGTTGAGTTCTAAGGATTCAACTATAATAGTTATATGTGAGATATGTGATGCAGAACTGGAAAAAGCCACCTGTGGACAAGTCTTGTAATGATGTGATTAAAACATTAAAAGCTCCTATCTACCCTCTTTAATGTATTTGTGTAACTTGTCTTCCTCATAAACGTTTATTGTGCAGTTGATGAAGATACTTGTAACCAGTGTTGGTCAAGTTACTTGAAAAAAGTAATCAGTGACTAATTACTGATTACTTCCCCCCAAAAGTAATCCCGTTACTTTACTAATTACTTATTTTCAAAAGTAATTAATTACTTAGTTACTTAGTTACTTTTTAAAAACATGATTTACAACCTGAATAGGTGATAAAGCGATAGATCTTTCAACCCAATTCTACTTTTTCTGCATAATCCATCATACAAAATGTAATCAAATGGAAAAGTCTCTTTTTAAAACTTGTTTTATTAGTTTTAATCTTTTAACTTTATGCATCAAGCAAAAATTAAATTATATGCAACATTCTCTGACTGGAAGAAATTTGTTTAACATTTAAACCTATTTTCTGCACATTCCAGCACATAAAATAAAATATTTTTTTGTGTTTACACTCACTCTTTCAAATAGATGAAAGTAAAACACAGCAGAAAATAAATAAAATCAAAGACTAGCGGTCCTGTTGCTCTATTTTCACCTGTAAAGCAGGACTGGGGTAGGCGAAGGTTTACCCTGGTGCAGGTGTGCCGCAGCGGTCAGTTGAAGAATCCGCGAGTTTCTCGTAGCACACTTGGTGCTTGCTTGGAAGTTTAGGGGGTTTTTTCACTGTAAAAAGAAGTTTTCTTCCCACGCACAACGGACGCTAATGTTTTTGTCACTTTTTATGGAATCAAACTCAAAATAAGGTCAGTACTTCCACGCTTTAAACGCTGCACGCTCATACTCTCTCCGCATTCGATATATTATCCATTGTTGATCTGCTGACAGCTGTTGTCACAAACGTCGCCCTCGCTTACGTCACTGTCATGAGACACTCTCGCAAAAAATCACGGTTTTAGTAACGCAGTAACGCAGCGTTCCTACACTGTAAAATGTAATATTGTGTTTAATTAAAAATATTAAATAGGCTGAACTCAATTTTTATCAATTTGTTATTAGAACTCAATTTAAATAAGTTACCAGTACTTTTTATGCAAAAACGCTGATAAACTCCATTTATTTGAGTTGTCTTAACTTAGAAAAACTAAGTAAGCTGGAAGTTTTGCTTCTCAGTGCGGAAGGATGAAAGATGTGTTTTGAAAATGCCACGTGACTACCGTCCTCCTCCTCTCTCGGATCAGTCCGCATGTTCACGGTGCATTTTTATGGAATATGTTGAGCAAACCTGGAGAAGCGTCAGCTCAAGATATTATTGTTGTCATTGCTGTGGATCTTTACCTGGTACACTGACTTGGTGAGTAAATGTTTACTCTTATTCAAACTGATTTTGTGGCTTCTCTTAGTTTAGCACCAGGTTTATAATCTTGCTAGCTAGTTAGCGTTAGCCTAAGCGTTGCTGCTGCCGCTGGGCTCATGTTACTTAAAATTAACACCACAGCCTTAAAAACCTTGTATAAAACTATGTGGTGAAATTTTCTGTTGATTGTTTGAAATAAATAAGTGAGATAAGAGCCCAGACAAAATTCTTCGGGAGGTGCAGCCGTTAGGGGTGGGGTAGGTGTGGGATGTGGGGGGTGGATAACAGAGCTCTCCGAAAACGTGGAAGCAGTTTTGCAAATATGTGATATTTTGATAAATTAAGTAGATATTTGAGCATTACATAGCTACATTGTCGCCTGAAAATATCTTAAAAGGTTATTTTGTGACCCAGAAAGGGTAATCTGGGGAAAAGGAGGATCGCATTTGTCGGCCACGGTTGTCTGAGCCTGTGCATACTTGTAAGCGCGGCAATGGCGGAGGAGCGCCGCTGAAAAACTTATTACTTTTTCTGGGTCACAAAATAAACTTTTAAGATATTTTCAGGCGAGAATGTAGCTGTGTAAATTTCAAATATCTGCTGGATTTATCAAGACATCACATATTTGCAAAAATGTCTCCGGCGCTGGAGAGACGCTCTATTTTTTTCATGCTTTGTGGCAGCTTTAGAACATCTGTGGCATCTATTAATGTCAAATCTAGCCTTTATTTAACAACATAGGCAAACTATATGTTACAATGATTGCACAGCCATTAAGGATCAAATCAGTTTCTGAAAAATGTTCTGTTTTTTCTCCCTCTGCTTGCTTCTTACTGTCTTTGAGGCCGATCGGGACCAGCACTCCTGCTGTTGGACAGAAAGACATCAACTCAGTGGTAAGTATTTTGGTTTTCCAATATATTAGCAACTGTCAGTGACATTTATATTAATCAGGCTGAACTTTAATCATACTTTAGATCAGCCTGTTTTACTTATTGTTTTATTTGTGCTTTGGTTTGGGGAAGTTGTTTCTTCACTGATCTTTTCCTGTCTTCTGTTATTAGACTTGAGATATGACTGCACTATGCTGTTGCTGGTGACCACAGTTAATTCTACAAGACATGCTGTGTAAGTAAACAAACAACAACAGTTTGGTCTGCATTTCTTGAAAGATCACATTCCCCAAACTTAGTTTAGAGGGTCTACACTGTATATAGTGAAGTCTGCAAGTTTTCTAACAGCAAAATCTGTTTTGTGCCCAAAATCATTTTGCACATCATTAGAATGAAAGTTATTGGCCATGTTTGCATAGCCCTTTTTTAAAATGATGCTTTCATGACATTATTGTGTGTTGGGTGGTGGTCAGGGCTATCCAGACTGACAATTTGGGACATTGAATGTCACCTCTCCGGTGGGGAGGGAGCCTGAGATTGTCTAAATTGGAGTCTGTTTTATACCAAATGCAGAAAAAAATGTTTTAAGAAAGCAATTAAGTTCATGTTCCAAAAAATATGATTGTTTGCTTGCAGGACAACAGGAGAGATGAGTCCTCCATCACAGATGGTGTGGTCAGTGAAGATGGTCGCCTGCAGGTTCAAGCTCATTGCATCTCCAACCCACATCCACTGCCACTGTACTTAAGGGAAGTTAAAGACTTTCTTCTGCACCTACATTTGGATCACCTCGATCCATGATAGTCATTCAGGCAGTAATGCCTGGACTGGAAACAAGCCATCCTTAAAATAATACAACATTCCAGCTCATGTGTTGAAATGGAAAACAAATGTGTTGTTTAAATTAGAGACTGCACTTGTGACAGAACAATAAATATTTTATTTTGATTATATAAGTAATGTAAAGTACAAAACAAACTTGTGGTAGGCCTAAACTTATTTTCAGAATAATTAAATCTGAGACTTTGTTTCATTGTAAGATTATAACAGTGATGTCAATATAATTGTTTGTTGTTCAGCAGAACACTGTCCAGTATGTTGGCTGTTATACTTTGTTGTGTTTGAAAATAAAAGTTGGGCTCATTTTAACATCATTACAAAAAGTGTTGTTAATTATTTTTAATCATATTCAGGTTACCACAAATTGTTTTTTCATTTAGTTGACCTTAACATGTTTGTCAGTAGGTAAACAATTAGTATTGTACAGTCAGAAATATCAAGTTATTGTTAATACTGCGGACTTGCAATGTATAAGTTGTCCTAACAGTCATCTTAAGTAAGCTTTACTTAGTTTTTTTGAGGCAACGAGTTTCCATAATTTTTTTGAGTTCTGGGAACTAACAAGGCTGTACAGTGTACTCAAAATGAGTAAGTTGCCCTAACTTGGTCATCTTACGTAAACTTGATCCAATTTTTTTGAGTTCTAGGAACAAATGAGCTTGTACAGAGTACTCAAAGTAAATAAGTTGTCCTAACTTAGTCATTTTTAGCTAAGCTTTACTCAATTTTTTTGAGGCAACGAGTTTCCATAATTTTTTTGAGTTCTGGGAACTAATTAGATTTTACAGTGTACGTGAAAGTAAGGGTAATCTAATTACCGTTTTTGCAATAGTAATCCCTTACATTACTCGTTACTTGAAAAAAGTAATCAGATTACAGTAACGCGTTACTGCCCATCTCTGCTTGTAACACTCCAAATTATTACCTCAGGCTTTTCTCCTCACATTATTTGTAATATGACCCATACTTACCTTAATGTATTGTCAAGTTACATGTGACATGGAAAGTACCTATTTAAATTTACCCACCTCAGTTTGCAATTATGTGACCAAAAGTTAAATTAATGTCTTTTCATCTCACTTAAGAGGTGCAAAATACTTATGCATCTGAGTTTTACTTTTTCTCTTCAATCTGAGTTACCAAGTTACAAATACATCACTATATCCTTGACTCTTGCAACAAAGAAAACAGACAAATATATTTTGAGTGAAGTTTTCTTTAGCAAATTTTTACTCTGTCCACTTCTGATGTTCACTTTTTCACTCTTCAGTAAAAGATAGCCAACAATGCTCCTGAGATAATGAATTAGATAATTAACTTTTAAGGTGTGTAAGATTATCAGTTATATTCAGTTTCTTTTTTCTTACCTCTTGCAACATGTTCCTGATGTGCTCAATCTTAATTTTTGCAGCACCGCCTTTTGAAGAGACCAGGGACATTATTCTTGTGCAATACTGGTCCAGTTTTGCCATGAATGTTGTTTCCAAGTTAACAGTGGTGATCCTTTGGAATTCATCATTTATCTGTAAAAAATAAAAAAGACACAATTAAAAGCACAATGTGTTAATGTAATGCACAATGTCACAATTATAAGTTATCCTATAAATTATTTAATAAAATCACCTGTGCTGCATCAAAAAGCGCAGGCCATCTATTTCTGAAGTCATTCATGGGTGGTGCCAGATTAACAACTTCCTGTCTACGATTCGAGAATGTTTTGGCCATCTTTTCACTGATGATCCGATAGTTGTTCCTCTTCTTCACTTCATCAAGAAGTTCCAATCTTTCCTTTTCCAAGCTTTCCTCTGTTTCTCCTTGTGGGTGAGGTGGCAAATAGTTCACCTCAGCATTTCTTGGCTTTTTGAGATTCTTTGAAGGTGTCTTCTCATGTGCTTGCTTTCTTTTGAGAGAGTTCACATCCAGCTCAGGGCACCCAAGCCCTCTGAGTTTACTTCTGTAATTGCCCATTTTATATTTCAGTCTTTGTTGCCATCCATAGCATCCATTATAGGATCCCAGTTCTTTAAGGCAAGGATGTTGTTGAACAAGTGCTTCAGCTACATCTGCTAATTGTGCAGATGTTGGGTAGGCAACATACTGAAAGATCGTTTCAGCCAGTTTCTCAAGGATGTCTGGAAGAAGTGGAGTAAAGTTAAGTTTAGTTCCATCCTTTTTGAAAGTTTCATTTCCTGAAGCAAGTAAAAGCTCTGTGTCATAAGCAAAGCGAGGAACAGAAAAATTGGTAGGCCAGCGCCGTAAACGCCGACTCAAATGTTCAGGTGAGGAAAGAATGACTGTATCCTGAGATCCAGATGAGCAACTGGTGCCACAGGACACACTCGATGTCTCTGAAATTGCTGAAGCATTGACCAAGGTCTCTGATGCAGATTTGAAGGAACTGTCTACATCACTAAATGTCAGAGTAATTGTGGGAGGTTCAATAATCTGAACCACCTTAAGTGTGACCTTGTCCTTGATATCACCTGTTGATGTCAGAGAAAAATATTCTTCTCCAAAGTCAGCATCCTTATAGTGCAAAGTAAACTTCCCATCAACCTCAAAAGTCTCTTTCACAATAGATTCAAGTTCTTCCACTGTTCCAGGGATTAAATGTGGTAAGTCCAGTTTTCGAATGTTATGCTCTTTGAGTATGATCCGAAGTTTAGCAGGATGAGACATTGAGGTACCTATATAAAAAGGAAAACAAAAAACAAAACAAAATTTAGTTTTTGAATTTTACTCGTGGTGGAATATACCTCCTATCACCCTGGAAACTAGATACCAAATCAGTAGCCGGTGGCCACTTCCGCAGAGAAGATCAGTCATGTGTAAAATGCCTTCCAGACTTGTGGCAGAGCAAGATAGTTGTACTACTAAATCTCTAATTATTGATTAAACATTACTATCCACAACATTACCATTTGCGCTATAAAGATAAACTAATACAAGGAAGACAAAGCAGCTTTGGCCATACTGTATTGAAATGGCTACTGTGCCCTCTACGGCACATAGATGTAATGCTTTAGGGTCACCATACGCTTCCCTGCTACAGTGTATGCTGCCAGTGGGATAATATCAGACAGATCACAGGACTCAATAACTTTAACACTTCTAGTGTTTTCAAGCTCAAAGCTCCTGAAATCTTCAGAATACCATGCATTTAAGCATTTCACAATGAAGCCAGCTTTTCCATTAATTACAACCATCTGAATCAGTTCTACAAAATCTGGCAGACCACCTGTTGATCCATGTGCCAGGATCATTCCAGTGGTGTAACTGGTGCCACTGTAAGACACAGTATTTGCTATCTGGACATTTGACTCCCCAGGGAACTTATTTTCCACTACTTTCCTAATGTCTTCTCTCAGCACAATCAAATTCACTGTTAATAGTTTTGTTACCTGTAAAGAAGGCTGAACTGTTTGATTTCCATGTAGATGGTAGGCAATCATTAACTGATGCTTCACTGATAGAGACAACAGAATGTTTCGAAAACAGCGGGTATGCCTAACCCCATGCTTAAAAAAGCTGTGCTTGGCTTCAAAACGCATAGTCCACAGAAAAACAAGTGGACCAAAAGCTTTTATGAGTTGTGGATAGTGCTCTAGAAAATGGTGTTTTGGAATCAGTCTTTCCTGTGGGAAAGCTTCCTGAAATCTTTGCTGGTGCTCGAAAATCTTGCTATCAAGAAAACAAATGGTTGAATCTGTATGAACAGATGAAAGGACAAGTTCAACTATATCCTTAAGGTTGAGAAGGAGCAGCCATGTTGGTTCACTCTCTGGTATTTTTTCCCCAACTATAAGGGGGAGGAGGCGAAGCAAAGCCCAGTTTTCATGCGCATTCCCCCCAACAGTTTTTTTTGTTGCAAAATTCAATGGAACTGGTTGTGGGGCATCAGTTTTATCAGCCCATATGTATGGAAACTGTTTAATTGATTTGTTAAGCTCATCCAGAGTAAATACTTTCCCTTGATTAAGGTACTAAGGCAAAGTGCTAACTCCAAAGGTACAATACCTTCAAAGAGATCATGTAGCAAATCTGGCGGATAGCCAGTTAAAACATCGAAATGTTTTAGGTTTTCGGTCAGTGGGCAAAGTTTTTTTACTCCATAACAGTGAGACTGACTTTTATCTCCTTTTGCAGTGTCAACATGTACCCTGTGTTCTTGTATTTTTCTTTGACTAAATGCTCCACTTCGAACGTCACTTACTTGGATTTGGGTTCGTTCTCCAAGACAAAACCTGCAGACATACGCACTTGAGAAACTTTCCACAAATCCTCCGAGAGAGTGTGCACCAAGGTTGTCTGCAACAACACAAAACACAGTACCTTTGACACATATGCCTAATGAGGTGTAACAGGGCAGCCCTTAGCGGCTGGAAACACAGCGAGAGGGACGAAGGCAAGTGCAGTGGAACAAAAGTATTTATTTCCCATACAGCTCTCCTTACAACAATTCACTTGTCGAGCTTCTTCACAGCACAATATATCCTCCTCTAATGACAACCAGCAGCCTTAAATATGTTCAGCTGTCACCGACTTAACCATTATTCCACTCTCAGGTAAATTCTTAAATCCCAACCTTCCACCACAGTATACAATATATCAATTAGAATAAATAAATACATAAATACATTTCACATTTTCATATTAATAAATAGTTCACACTTTAATGTTACACCAAACCCAATATTATAAAAACCCAGAAACCCAAGCACACAAAAAGATTCACCACACTCTCTTTACCAATGGTCTCTCCCGGAACCTTTAAATGGTGTCTGGACCCCCGGGGAAACATTTGCCCAAACACCCTGAAGAGGACACAGGCAAGAAAGGTGAGTAATCATTATCTTACAAACACTTATTTGCGCCACTTTTCTTCCTAGGTTTCACACACACATTTGCATTAGTTTTCCTTACTGGTAAACCTTAATCATAATCTCAATCACCATTCTTCTCTCCTGACAGACAACCACCACATTCCTTGATGAGGAGCAGCTGTGCAGGATCTGAAACAAGGCTACCAACTGATTTTAAAATTCCCAATAAATAATCAATAAATATTTAAACTTCTTGTGTGCAAATGTTTTACTGTGCAAATCCATGCCTAAAATGCAATGCTAAATAAAGTGCTTGATAAGGTGCTTTTAATAAAGTGAAAAGTGTGCTCTAAAGTGCTATACAGAGAATATAATACAAATAAATGTAGTAAGGAGTCCTCTTCCTTACATTTCCTCCTCCCTCTCCTAAGCGCCAAGTGCTTTTAGTCCTCTGACATCCTAGATAAACAGTCAGCAACCACATTTGACTTCCCTGGCCTATACTGGACCGTAAAGTCATAAGGCTGCAGAGACAGATACCATCCTGCAATGCGGGCATTCGCATCCCTCATGCGGTTCAACCACTGGAGGGCACGATGATCCGTCTCTAGAGTGAAGTGACGTCCCAGAAGATAATACCTCAAGGCCTCGATAGCCCATTTCATGGCCAAGCACTCTTTCTCCACCGTCCGAATACCTCGCCTCCCTGTCGAGTAGTTTCCGACTCAGAAACACCACAGGCCTTCTTTCACCATCCACCTCTTGCTGAAGGACAGCCCCAAGGCCAACTCCCGAAGCATCAGTTTGCAAGATGAATGGCTTGTTGAAGTCTGGGCTGTGCAGAACTGGATGTGTGCAAACTGCTTCCTTGAGGTCTCTGAATGCTTGCTCACAGTCTTCTGTCCAACGCACTTTGTTGGGGGCTGAGCCTTTTGTGAGGTCATTCAGTACAGTGGATCGCTCTGCAAAAGAAGGTATGAATTTCCTGTACCAGCCTACTAGACCCAGAAAACCTCTCACCTTCCTTTTTGTTGTCGGAACTGGGAAGGACTGAATTGCTTCAATCTTTCCAACCTGCGGCTTTATCTTCCCAGAGCCAACCACAAAGCCCAAGTACTCCACTTCTCTCTTGGCTATGGAACACTTCTTGGGGTTAATAGTCAGTCCAGCCATTCTGATGGAATGTAGCACCTTCTGTAGGTGAATGACATGCTCTTCCCAGGACTGGCTGTACACCACCACGTCATCCAGATATGCTGCAGAGAATGCTGACACATCTCTCAGTACATGGTCCATTAATCGTTGGAATGTCGCTGGTGCACCTTGAAGCCCAAATGGCATGACTTTAAATTGGTACATACCAAAAGGAGTTTTGAAGGCTGTCAGCTCTTTCGCTTCTGGTGCCAAAGCCACTTGCCAGTATCCTTTACACAGATCGAGTGTCGTAATGTACCTTGCTGCTCCAACTCTCTCCAGCAGGTCATCCACCCTGGGCATTGGGTAGGGATCAAACTTGGATACTGCATTCAAATATCTGAAATCAATACAGAATCTCAGGGTGTCATCTTTCTTTGGTACCAAAACAATCGGGCTGCACCACTCACTACTTGACACTTCAATGATTCCCAGATCCAACATCAGTTTTATTTCTTTCTGCAGCACTGGCACCAACCGTTCTGGAATTCTGTAGCTCTTTTGTCGAACGGGTGCATCCTCCTTCACCCGTATCTTGTGCTGAACCAGTGATGTGAAGCCTGGTGTTTCTCGAAAGAGCTGTGGGTCCACGAGTGATTTAATATCAGCCTGCTCAATATGAGACAAATGAGAAAGGTCAACTGAAGCACAAACTTGAATGTTAGTTGGAAAGAACTTCTCAGTCACCTCCTCATCCTTAACTGAACGCACCAGTAACTGACGGACCGGCTCTTGTCGGCTGTGGAATTCCTTCAACAAGTTCACGTGAAATGTCTGATATTTCTTAACTCTTTCTGGCATATTCAGTTCATAAGTGACTTTACTCACTTGTCTGACGATCTCATATGGTCCATGCCATTTTGTCAGCAGCTTGTTATTGCTGGTGGGAAGCAATAACAGTACTTTCTGACCTGGAAGGAAGACCCTATCCCTGGCCTTCTGATCATACCATGTCTTTTGATGTTTTTGTGCAGCTTTCATATTGTCTTGCACCAATGATGCCATTTTCTCCAACCTCTCTCTCATGGTGATGACGTAGGCTGCGATGTTTTCGCCCTCTGCTTTGGGGTCCTCCCAACAGTCCTTAAGCAGATCCAGGGGGCCTCTCACTTGGTGGCCGTACAAAAGTTCAAAAGGCGAGAAACCAGTGGAAACCTGCGGGACCTCCCGGTAGGCGAACAGAAGGTATGGCAGCCATTGATCCCAGTCAGCACCTGTGTCAGAGACAAACTTGCGCAGCATACTTTTGAGAGTCTGGTTGTATCTCTCCACTAGCCCGTCCGTTTGGGGGTGATAAGGGGTGGTCTTAAGTCCCTTTATCCCTAACAGCTTATAAACCTGCTGCAACAACTTGGATAGAAAGTTCGTTCCACAATCCGTCAGAATTTCTCTTGGTATGCCTACCCTAGAGAAAAGCTGCAGCAGACAATTAGCAATGTGACGGGCTTTAATTGATCTGAGTGGGAAGGCCTCAGGAAACCGTGTTGCATAATCACATATGACTAATATGTAGCGATGACCTGTGGAGCTCCTCTCTAAAGGGCCCACAATATCCATGCCTAGCCTCTCAAATGGTGTTTCAATAATTGGCAGTGGTTGCAACTGGGCTCGTGCTACTCCTTTGCCTGAGATCAACTGACATTTTTCACAGGAACGGCAAAACTCAGAAACCTGGACATACATCCCTGGCCAAACAAAACGGCTGCTGATCCTATTCAATGTTTTGTGAAAAGCCATATGACCTGCCCATGGAATTGAATGACCCAAATCCATAACTTTGTTTCTGAACTGTTGTGGGAGTGCTATAGCTTCGCACTTCCCCTTTCTCTGGTACAAGATGCCTCCTTTAATCAAGTAAACAGTGTCTACAAGACAGCTTACCTGACCTTGACTAGCCCCCTCTACCTCTGTTACCTTCTCAAACCAGGGTTTTAGAGTAGGGTCGCTTCTTTGGAGTGCACCTAAATCTGAGGGAACATCAAACTCAAGCTGGTTATTCGGCTTAGGAAACAATGCTGTACCTTTTTCCCTGAGCCTTTGAACTTTTCTCTTCTTCTCTGAGCCCTAGACTTCCTAATCTTCCTGGCTCTGTTTCGAGAGACTCCTCAAAAAGGGTAGCTCTTGCATCATTTCCTTTGCACTTTGTGCTCTTGTGACTACATGACAGGGTTTAAATGGTTCAACTGTCATATCTAGAGGAAGTGAGCCTCCAGATTCATCACCTAAGCCTTGAATGTCTTTCTCAGCACTCATTTGAGGGTCATAATCTGACTGATGTATTAGATCAAAGAGAGTGGGGATGTCATTACCAAGTATCACTGAATATGGCAAACTGGGAACCACAGCTACCACTAACAAGTAGGTTTGACCTCCCACTGTCAGGTAAACCTCAGCAGTGGGGTACCTGTGTTCATCCCCATGCACACAACTTATTGTAGCCCCAACCCCACTTAGTTTTTCTCCTGAAATTATGCTAGAATGTACAAGAGTTTGGAAGCACCCAGAGTCAAGCAAAGCTTCTTTGCGCCCATTAATTAAAACAGGGACAGTACAAGCTTTCTTTCCTACTGGCTCTGTGGCTGGTCTTGGAACTGCACACAAAAGAGATGGTTTTGACTTAAGGGCAGGGCAAAATTGTTGTGTATGGCCAAAGTTATGACAGTGATAACATTTAATATCCTGAACTGAAGACTTAAAGGATTTCTTCACATTGTGAGGTCTATGGGAAGGGAGCTGCCTAGAACTAGAAAGATTTCTAGCCTGAACTTGACCAGAACCCCGTTCACCCCCAATGGACTTACTTGGTTGGGCGTAGTGGGTCTCCCGGCTGAAGTAGGTGCTCTTGCTTCCTTTTCTGGCTGAAGTGAAAACCTCTGCGAGGCTAGCTGCTTCCTTTGCCGTCTTCGGGTCATGCTCACGTATCCAGATCTCCAGCTCTGGGTTAACCATTCTTAAAAACTGCTCCAGAATTATCTGCTCAGATATTTCTTCTACAGTTGATTTCTCAGGTTTAATCCATCTTGAAAACAGGTCTTTCAATCTTACATAAAGTTCACGTGGCGTCTCACCTGGTTCAACTTTCATAGATCTGAAGTGGCGTCTGTAGGTGTCAGCAGTGATCTCATATTTTGCCAGAATTGACTCTTTCACTTTATCATAGTTCTCAGAGTCTGTTACATCCATGAGAATGTAGGCTGTGCGGGCTTTACCTGTCAACAGGGGAACCAGACGAATAGCCCACTCATCTCTGGGCCATCGACACACATTTGCCATTCTTTCAAATGTAGTCAGAAAGTGTTCAATGTCATCTTCTGGTGACAGAGGAAAAAGTTTTGGTTCAATTAAAGACCTGGACCCACTGGCCTCTGGAATGTCTTCACCATTGAATCCATATTCTTGTTCTTCAGATTTTGTAGGGGGCGCTGGCGCCTCTGGTGGATCAGGCTTATCAATTACAGCGTTAACTTGTAGCTGGATTTGCTAAAATTGATGCTGCATGCCTTTCCACCTTTGCTCCTGACGTGACAAATCCTTCTCCCACTTTTGGTCTCTGGCTGCTTGAGACCACATAAGAGATTTCACCAACCCTGTCAACTCCTCCAATTTGTCCTCAGGGCTTGTTGCTGCCATGGCCTCTAGCTCAGATGAAGCGCCAACTCCTTCATCAGGCTGCTCCTCTTGGCCTGGCTTTCTTCCACCTCTTGTCATCATCTTCTCACTGTGGCATGAGTGACACACTTCTGACACCACTTGTAACAGGGCAGCCCTTAGCGGCTGGAAACACAGCGAGAGGGACGAAGGCAAGTGCAGTGGAACAAAAGTATTTATTTCCCATACAGCTCTCCTTACAACAATTCACTTGTCGAGCTTCTTCACAGCACAATATATCCTCCTCTAATGACAACCAGCAGCCTTAAATATGTTCAGCTGTCACCGACTTAACCATTATTCCACTCTCAGGTAAATTCTTAAATCCCAACCTTCCACCACAGTATACAATATATCAATTAGAATAAATAAATACATAAATACATTTCACATTTTCATATTAATAAATAGTTCACACTTTAATGTTACACCAAACCCAATATTATAAAACCCAGAAACCCAAGCACACAAAAGATTCACCACACTCTCTTTACCAATGGTCTCTCCCGAACCTTTAAATGGTGTCTGGACCCCGGGAAACATTTGCCCAAACACCCTGAAGAGGACACAGGCAAGAAAGGTGAGTAATCATTATCTTACAAACACTTATTTGCGCCACTTTTCTTCCTAGGTTTCACACACACATTTGCATTAGTTTTCCTTACTGGTAAACCTTAATCATAATCTCAATCACCATTCTTCTCTCCTGACAGACAACCACCACATTCCTTGATGAGGAGCAGCTGTGCAGGATCTGAAACAAGGCTACCAACTGATTTTAAAATTCCCAATAAATAATCAATAAATATTTAAACTTCTTGTGTGCAAATGTTTTACTGTGCAAATCCATGCCTAAAGTGCAATGCTAAATAAAGTGCTTGATAAGGTGCTTTTAATAAAGTGAAAAGTGTGCTCTAAAGTGCTATACAGAGAATATAATACAAATAAATGTAGTAAGGGAGTCCTCTTCCTTACATGAGGGAATGTAAAGTCCTTCTTCTTCTAGGCATGCAAGATCTTTCAAGAGTGGCTCAAAGACAGCACTGTAACCAAACTGTTTTATATCATCAGATTTGCATAGAATGGCTAGGTAGATTGATGTCAGTGAGGACCTGAGCAATGGTGGTACATTAGCTAAAACCCAATGCACTGCTGTAATTTTGCGCTTTTTTCTTGAGGTGCCAAGTGGATTACACACTTCAAACTCATCCACATACAAAATGAGGGAAATGGCTGGACTCTCTTCTGATAACAGTTGATTATTTTTAAAATTAGTGCCATGATGAAATGACGTATATTGTGTTTCAGAGCTATAATCCATTTCTGAGGTCTGTGTGAGGAAATCTTGGATCTCCTTTTTTTTCAAGACTTCATTCAGGGACTTTAAAACAGGTACATACTGGAAACTTCTCCATTCCCCAACGCTAAGCAAATACTCAGTGGGTTCTACCAAACAAAAATGCTCCTTGAAATATTGGCTTCTTTTGTAAGAGGTAGAAAGAGGACCTTTATTTCCAAAAGCCAATGTGATTGGGTTGCACTGACAGAGGTCTGCAACCATATCTGAAATCACTAAATCATCAACGGCACAATTATGCTTCTTTAGGCTTAACTGTAAAATCTCTTTTAGAATAGGACCTGAAGCAGAGGAAGAAATGAATTGTAACTGTTCAACTAACTCATCAATACACTTGTGAGAAACATTGTATATACTTTCCAGTTTTAGTAGTAGGTGGGCTAAATGTTTCTCAATTAGGCAATTCACCAATTTCTTCATCCTCTGCATTTGCTTCATCTTCACTCAATGGATTTTCATTATGTTCCTCAAGAGGATCATCTCCTGTATTCAAACGATTGACACACCTCTGTATCTGCTCAGGCTTGAAGTCATCCAATGAGTGAGGATTGTGTTTTCGGTTCCTATGAGAAGCATATGTTCCATGAACGTTTGTTTTGAAGTTACAGTTTTCAAAAACACAAGCGACAGTTTCCAGTTTTTTTAAATGGTGCCCAATATGCGTAAAATATTCCCTTTGAGTTGAAAATGTGCTTAAAGAGCAACATGGACATTTGAAAGACAAGACTTCTGAGCATGTCATTATATCAGAGGATGAATGGCTTCTTGATAAATGGGTTCGCAAGCTATTCCATGTTTTAAATGAGCAGTAACAATCCCAGTATAGACAAGGCATAAACAGTTCACCATGGCTATGTCTAAGCCTGTAATGCTTTAAGAGCTGATTCCTTCTTGGTGTTTCAAATTTGCAAATTTTGCAAGTCCAGTGCATTTTGAAATTTATTGCAACTTTTGGTAATGCAAAGACTTATTGAGGCTTTTGAGTTAACAAGTTATTTTAAGTACAATACAATACAATACAATTTTATTTATATAGCACATTTAAAAACCCGAAGGCACACCAAAGTGCTTCACAGTAATATGGAGAGTCGACATAAGTCAATAACAGGGTACAAATCGGGCACTAGCACAGACAGGATAGAGACACTAACAGACCAGGAGAGTTAGATAAATACAAAATCTGCTAAGACAAAAGCAGCAGTAAAATTAATAAAAAATAATAAATTTAATAAAACCTAATAAAAGATTTAAAAGTTTAAAATTTAAAAGATTTAAAAGGGTGTTAACTGGTCAGGAAAGCCAAGTCAAATAGATATGCTTTTAATCTTGATTTGAAGGATTGGATAGAGTCCAAGGCTCGAATAGAAGCAGGGAGGTTATTCCATAGGTTGGGTGCAGTTGAAGCAAAGGCACGATCGCCTCTGATCTTCAGTCTAAACTTAGGTTGGGCCAGGAGTAATTGACCTGATGATCTTAATGCACGACAAGGAGTGTACAAATTGAGGAGGTCAGTGAGTATAAAACCTTCTCTAAAACACTACAATGAAACACTGAAAAGATGAATCCAAAATTCAAAAAAAATAAAATAAATCTACAGACTGTAGTTTAAAATTGTAAAAAGGTGTCATATCCAAATGTGTGAGAGAATTTTCTTTTTAATTATTTGAAGACCACTGTTGACATGCCACAATCCCACACTTCACATTATGCTTACAATTACAGAAGGTAACGAATGCAAGTCGTGTGTGCACACACACAATTTTGTTTTTTCTTGCTAGGCTAGGTCAACTAACTTTAACCCTCTGTATTTTAACAGACGGGGGGGTCTGTTAAAATTAACTGCAATATTAGAAACGCCTTCTTGTATAGCATAACTATAAGTTTTGTATAGGCTTATATATGTAATTAATGCATTTTAAAATAGTAGGTTTGTAGGTTTATCTAAAGCTATTAAGCTATTAGGTCTGCTGACAGCAGTCGCACACCTCTACAATCACATGACAATGATGTCATTCATGAGCACATGTTTACCCGTCCCCATTCGGCCAAAATCCTGTTCGGACTTTATGAGCTGCCCTCTTTTGTAAACACAGCATGCTTTACCCTTGGCCCACTGTGCGCAGTATGACACAGTATGACACAGTATGACACAGTATTACTAAGCACTGTTATGAATATTCAACTGGAAAGCGGTGTATTTTTGAAGTTTGTCCTCACTGTAAGTGCACTGTATGAATAGAGTAGGCATAACATTATGAGCACCTACAGATAAAATGAACAACACTGATGATCTCTTCATCGTGGCAGCCATTAGTGGGTGGGATATGTTAGGGAGCAGGTGAACATTTTGCCCTCAAAGATGTGTTAGAAGGACGAAAAACTGCAAGCGTAACGATTAGCGTGAGTTTGACGAGCGCCAAACTGTGACTGTTTGGAGACTGAGTCAGAACATTTCCAAGTACTGCAGCTCTTGTGGGATGTGACCCCGGTATCTATGAAAAGTGGTCCATGAAGAACAGTGGTGAACCAGAGACTCAGTCATGGACAGCCAAGGCTCACTGATAAAACAAGGGGAGCGATCCAATGGACGAGCTGCTGTAGCTCAGATTTAATGTGGTTCTGATAGAAAGATGTCAGGATACAGATTGCATCACACAATATTAGGCAGGTGGTCATAATGTGGTTAAGTTTTCACTTTGGTTGCAGAATTTGTACAATTGTAAGCAAATAAAGTCTACACACACTCTGCTGTATGAGTCTCTTGCCCTTAGAAAACATTAATCAGCTTTTAATGTACACAGATATTGTCACTGTCAACACTCGAATCTGAACTTCACCCCTCAGATGTTGGTTTAAACTAAAACCCAGAAGCATCTAGGCCTGTCTGGTCATCTGTCAGCATATATAAGGAAGTGTGGCTCCTCTAGAGCACCAGAAACTTCGCAACTACCTGTGAGAAGGTCTGTGGATTCCTCGAAGATGAAACTCTTTGTGGTGTTAGCGTGCGTGCTGGCAGGCTGCCTGGCAGAGAAACCTCGCCCATGCAGTAAGTAAAAAAAGGAAATCGGAGACGAGCTCTGTTGTGGTTACAGTGATAGTTCACTGTTGGTTTCTCATTGCTGTTTTCGCTTGCTGACTTGTAAATCTTATTAAATAATTCTGTTTTCTCTTATTTCACGCAGCAAGCCCTCCCCTTCTGACTGGAGCCCTGACTGTTGTGAGTTTATGTTTTGTGTACTTAAAACTTTTGCTATTGCTATTAATTATGAGGGGGAAAAGAAGCCTCTATTGTTGTTGTACATGAGCAATGTTTGATTGAAACATAAAATATTACCCACTGTTCACCCAAACATTAAACATGTTTGGGTGAACAGTGGGTAAAAAGCATTTAAAAAAGAACAAAAGTGTGTCAGCCAGTGCATCTGGGATAGGAAGATATGCGATGAAAGAGCATGTGGACACAGTGCAATATGGGGGGCAGTGGAGATGACAACCTCTGTCCATCTGTTTGTTCTGTAAGCAAATTGATATTGGTCAGAGTTAGGAATGAGGTAGTCTTTGCTGTGTTGAGATACAAGTCCAGACATTTCAGCGCTCAGGTCAAGGTCCAGCAGCTGCTCTTACTTTAACCATCTTCAGTGTGAGCCTTGATTTATGTTTATGGCGAGTGAGCATGTGTGGCCTGCCTGACAGTGTGGAAAGGAAACAAAGAAAATGAAAGTTGTACTTGAACCAAACGTGCAGCCAGATTTAATGGTCATTCATATTCTGTGTGAACGACAAAGATGTAAACAATCTTGCATTCTGTTTCTCCAGTCCACACAGAATGAAAAGCTTTGGCTTTATGCCAAATACCTGTACGATGCATTGGGACAAAAGGTCCGGCTCACGGAGCAGGGGAACTACCAGAAAAAGCCGTTCACCTATGACGCCCTGCTGCTCTTCAGAGAGGTGACCAAAGCAAACACAAGAACGTCTCAAATATTTGTTTTAGTGTGCAAATTACTGCTGATATGATTCTACTGAAGTGAAGACGCACGAGGCCAACAACACAACATGTTATAAGAAAGTATTTTCTTTCCTTCATGTTTTAATGAAATAAAATGGGAACTAATTTTATTGCATTAGTTGAACATGAGTTCAACTAATGCAATAAAAAGCAGGCCATATTTAAAAAAGAAAACTTGAGAATGATAGCATATTTAATTAGTTTAAGGTTAGCACATCTTTTTCTGGATTTGACTAAATATATGGCATAATTTTGGATGCAAGCACCTATGTATAACGCAATCGTGTGTGTGTGTGTGTGTGTGTGATGATTATTACTGAAATAACCCTCTTCTTTAGACTGAATAATATCATATTTAACTGCAAAGAAAGTTGATCTAAAGCGATTCCCATTCTCACCCCACAACTCATGCACCAGGCTGCCATGTATGAGATTGACGACAAAGCTCGTACATGCAAGAAAAAGCCTCTGAGGGCAGACTTCCATCCTATGGAAATCCCAAGTAATTCATCTCTGGTGGGCCAAGCCGTTGTGGGCAGCTCATCTGGAGTCGGTCAAGGACTCCTGGTCAACACCTGGACTGGAAATCTTTCTGGAAGTACAGGTGAGTTGGCATCTAATGTTCAGAACTCTCATCCTGACTGTTTATGTGCACTCTGTTTATGGACACATTTCATCTCTGTCCTTCCAGGACAGTACGTGGCCACCTTCACTGAAATCGGATGCATTCCAGTCAACACTAAGTACCAGACACAAGAATATGGATGGGTGTTGACAGAGTTAGTTTCCTCTCAAGTCTATAGTGTGAAAAACGTAGAATGTGACACGTTTGTATGCGTCCAAGTAAAAGCTGTGTTGCTTTCTTTGTGCTCACCAGCTTCTTCAACAACGTCATTGGGATTTCTGACCCCGGTCTGCTCAACCCCCCCGACTACTGCCCAACAGAGATGACGGCGGATGGAGAGCAGTCTGAGGATTTCACCAGCTTGTTCTTTAAGCTGCAGTGAAGGTTTTGGCAGGTTTTTACCTTACACAGTGCAGTGAGATCACCAATGTTGTGAATTGGCATTATATGAATAAAATAAATAAAACTGAATGGCATGTAATTGCATATAATATGCCGACTCCCCCTTATTCCTGTTTGAAACATGGAGGGCAAGTTTGACCTCATTGTTCTTTCTGTGTATCTCTAACCGGGATGAATTTTGCTTTCTTTCTGGCATACAGAAAATGATGAAGAGGTTTTAACTCTGCTCCAACATCTGTTTTTTTTTTTAGTTTTGTTTTTTTCTGCAACAGGTTATTGCCTCTCATATTTGCTTTTCTTACTTCCCATTTTCTAACACTGTGCTGTGGCCACATGTTGTGTTCATCAATAAAAATGTAACACATGATTGCATGCGGTGTATTTCTTGTCTCTTGTTTCATGAGAAAAAGTAAAGAAGGATGTATTCTCAAAATCTGTCCATTGACACCAAAAAAACCATATTAATTTGACCTAATGGTTTCAAGAGAAAAAAAGTCCCGAAGATCAAAAATCTTTGTGTTTAATGCCCACCTTGCTGGTTTCCAGTTATTCCTTGCTTTCTGGGTGCGTTCACCAGACATAGTTTCCAGCTTATTAAAGTAGTTTGTGTACATATGAGGTGGGAGTGGTTAAGGTTACACAAGCTGCTTCTTTTTTTTTACATTGTATCTACATGCAGTCTATCCTCTCAACTCTCTCTTCAGTCAGCCTTCTAGCTCCTCCCCTTGGTTTGTTAGTTGGGGGTCAAAACAGCTAAAACGCAGTTTCTATTATTAAAAGGTAATTCCCCTTGACCTTTATTCTGACATAACTGCTGTATTGAGAAATGACAAACAAAAAACTTGGCTGCAGATACAGAATGGGAGTATCACCTGCTTGTTTTTTAAGGAAGTGAGATTTTTAAAGCAGTATCATATGAGCAGCTGTTGCAGAGGAAAACGTTCAGATCTGCAGTCTGACAGCATGAAGGTCCTTGTCCTGCTTGTGTGCCTGTCCGTGGGCTGTCTCGCTCAGACCACGACATTGCAGTGAGTATGCAGACTTTAAAGTCCTCTTTCTTCAAATGTCTCCAAATGCAGCAGTTCTCTTGCTTTAGCATCAGAACTGCTGGTGCTGATTTGTTTTTGATTCAGTATAGAATGACCAAGTTAGCAATGCAGCACATATGTGCTACATTGTACATTAGAAATGTTTGGGTGAATAGTAGGTAAAAAGCATTTCAAAAAGAATAAAAGTGTGAGATAACTTGTCTGCCAGTGCATCTGGGATAGGCAGAAATGTAATGAAAGAGCATTCAGACACAGTTCTATCTCAAATGTCTCAGTGCAATATGGGGAGCAATGGAGATGACATCTTCTGTCCATCTGCTACATTGCTAACTTGACCTGGGTGGTCAACAGGTCAGTGGGCAGAAGACTTTTATCCTCCAAAATCCTTCTTTAATTTTCACAGGATACCCACCACTGATGAGCGGAAGCCTGTCTGTGGTAAGTCTCCTCTCTTATCCCTCGATTACGTTTGAGTGTTGCAATAACAACTGATACTTAATGCAGTTGTTAGTTATTCAGAGTAATCTGCAATGACAAACATTTGCCTCTGTTTGAAAGTCCACTGCAAATCAGAAGCTGCTGGCATTCTCCAAGTACATCTATGATGGACTGGGAGAGCGCATCCGCTTCAGACAGTTTCGACTCTATGACAATAAGACGTACCACCTTGATGTGCTTCTACTGTACAGAGAGGTAGCGACGACACAGCAGTAATATTTGCATTCAAGTTTATCCTGTATACCATAAATGACTGTAATGGTGCCCTGTCCTCTAGGCTGTTATGTATAAAATAAACAACAAGAACCGCACATGCACTAAGCAGCGTCTGAGCCCTGACTTCCACCCGCTGGCAGTTCCAAGAAATGCCACCCTGATGGGCCAGGTTGTGTTAGGTGCCTCCTCTGGTCCTGGACAGGGAATCCTGGTCAACAGTTGGTACAGGGAGCAGAAGATGAAGACGGGATCAGGTACAATAAGAGGAAATCAAAGCGAAAAATTGCAAAGTCATGTGTTAGTTTGTAACACATGACATTCTCTTACATAAGCTTGTGTTGAACACAAACAAACCTGCTCGTCTGGTTGCGCTGCCTCAGCTCCCATGTGATCCACTTCTTGTTTCTGCAGCCAAGTACTTTACCACTGTCACCGAGTTTGGATGCATCCCCGTCAGTACTCTGTACCACACCAGCAACGGTGACTGGGTGGTCAACAGGTCAGTGGGCAGAAGACTTTTAATATTGTTCTAGAACTTTCATGCATGTTTCCATAACTTAAATCTTAAGTTATGGCTGAACATGCTTGGAACGATCTTGCCACTAAAGTGGACGCGCAACGGACATGCTCAAGCATGTTCATCATAGTTTAAACCCCTTGTTTTGCACAACGGAGCCCGGTTGGACTGGGCAGCAAAGGGCTATCGCTTGACAGACCCACCACGCGCACCATACACATACATTTTTTCTTCTTTTTCGAATCTTCGGATCACGTGCGTGCCGAACCGTGGAGTGGGATCGGTTCGGATTACGGATCAACCGTGATCCGCTGCACCACTACAGTCCTACCACACCACAAGGTGAGGCAGATCATCAAGTGGAAAAGAAGCGAATCTCAGTCTCTCTAAGTCCAGGTGGGAAGGCAAGTATAGTTATACCAGTTATACCAGCCATCTATTTCACCGGAGGAATCCACCTCAGGAACAATTCAGCATACAAAAAATTCAGTTACTGAACAATAAAGTGCAAAACAGACTTAAACTGAGACATACAATATGTGCTCACCGATCTCAGTGCATCACGGCCGAAGACAATGGTATGATGTCTCTCGGTCGGAACATGCGGGGCTCTAAATAAGGTAACAGGGTATGGTTTTTTTCTTTAATGACAGTAATACGACGTGAAGGAAAATAAACATAAGTTGTGCTTCAAGTTTTACCTTACTTCTGGAAGCAGATTGAGATGAACTTTCAGGCAATTGCTAACAACTAGAGCTAATGAAGGCTAACAGTTTAGCTCCACGCGGTACTTTCTAAAGTCGCCAGAAAACTGCAGCATTCGCCTGTTTACTCGCTTTGGCTACTTTTAACATGAAAGGTAGTAGAGCTGGGCGATATATCGAGATATAAGATGTGACAATATCCTTTATGTCGATATAGTCTATGTTACGTTATAATTATAGTTGCGGAGCCACAAGTTTGCCTCTCTTTCGTCCATTTTTGTCTTTACGCAACGTTACTCGACCTCGCCTCTCCTTCACTGAACACACTCCCCCTCCTCCCCCATCGCTTCACCTGCAGGCAGCGACAAGATGGACATGGCAAATCTCCGTTAATGAGTTACTGCGCATCGCCCCCCGTGGGGCTGGACTGAGTCAACGTGTTAACGAGCTAGCCACGCTAACGAGCTAGCCACGTTAACGCCATGCACGGCCTGAAATCCTTTCATTTTCTCAAAAGTTGACTGCGCGCCTTTTGTATGAATTCTAGTTGTGCTTGATGACCGCGAACCGATTTTATGTGATACACAGCGCTCAGCAATCTGTCAAGAAATGTTTTAGTACGACTTTGGTAAGCTACGGAGCTGCACCGCTTGATGGATTGTCGGAGCATTACGGCTACCGAGGAGCCTCGCGGAGTGATACGTACTGTGCTTCAACGTAATATTACCGTATTGTGTGTGTATAAGG